>NW_024040707.1:1048937-1236437 GCF_014851395.1 Micropterus salmoides | reverse complement strand
ACAGCAAGCAGCAGCCGTAGTGACGAGGACGGATGAGCGCGAGCTGCTCAGTTTGTAGATCATAAATCAATACCCGGCGTGATTGATTAGCCGTACCCTCCGTGAAGCTCATTAACTCATTATATGCTCCAGCAGACAAACAGGAAAAGATTCATTGCTTGACCTCCCAGTTGGCCTTGAAGGCAGATGGCTGATGAAGAGAACCGCATGTTCGCAGGAGCCGGCGCAGGTGGAGGCTGAATGATCGTGATCCGGGTCGAGCTCGTCGGCAGAAACACGGTCGTTAAGTTCTTTAGACCAGGAGGCCTGACGAGCAGAAAGCCAGCAGGTGTGGAGGAGAACCAGGGGCCAGGAGACGTAGGCCACGCCCACACAGGCTGCCATTTGGACTTCATAACTTGGGATAAATAAATAGTTGACTTACCAATATTTTAAAGTTCTGTTTTTATTTATTTATTGTATTAAAGTCAGATATATTAACAACATGTGACTCGCAGGACGACAGATATAACATGTCCCTCACTCTTATTAGATATTTGATAGAACAATAAAGTCATTTGTAAAACAAGCGCGTTCAGAAAACGTGTTTTTACACAAGAAAAGTGATTTATGATAAGAATTACTCAACGTCTCCGGCCTGTGAGGTCAATCCCTTCATATCTTTATGTAAACACAAATATACACTTAATATTTGGTCATTTCAGTAAACTATGAAGGAAAATTACAAAACAAGGTGGACAAATCTTATATATTTACTCTATACTGTCCACCCTGCTGAAAAACTAGCAGGGTGGACATTTTGAGCTAACGTTAGCGTTTTGCAGAGGCTACGTAGCCTGACGTGCACCTCCTCAAAAATGTAACTACACGTCGAGTCGACGCGGACCGTAAGCTCTGTGATTGGTCGGCTGGGCAGCCTCGCAACGCCTCCGAGCCGACAGGAAGTGCCCATTCTTTGAAGCAACTTTTACTAGCGGCCAAAACGGCGGCTGTAACACGGTGGATCGATATATTTGAGCGTCACAACCCGAGCGAAATGACTCGTTTCACTATCAGAATGTGATCCACTCGGTCGGTGACATTTGAAAAAGTTACACCAGCCGCACGTTTACTGTTTTACTCACATTCACGTTAGCGGAGCGCTAACAGGAAGTTAGCCTGCTCGGCCGGCAAAAGTCACCACAGTGGACGCTGTAGCGCTGCTGCTGACAGGCGTTTGGGGGTGTAATCGCAGAACGACAGGGACACCGACGCACAAGTATAAATACCTGGCTACGGCGTAGCTACGCACTTAGACCCTATGCAGAGTATAAATCAAGCTAATCAGGGAGGACACGTTATGTCCAAACACGTTAAACTTAAAAGTGTCAAAATCAGATAGTAAGAGAGCTGAAAAATCCCACAGCTAAATTTCCCTCCACTGCTGTGATGTCACCTCATGAGAGTGACGTCCGTTTTTCCACTTCAAGGGACAGTAAATGCAACTCAACAGGGTGGACGGTCGTCGCTGGGGACAAACATAAAACCTTATTTCTTGATAAAACAGCATTTGACCGAGTAGAGAGATGTAGAGCTGTACGGAGCCGGAAACAGGAATGAAGGCAACAAAAAGGAGGCAAAGCTGTAAAATCAAATGCGATAACTTCAGGTGTGACCTCAGTCTGTACGTTCATGCAACTCTGACGTCACGCTAGAGCCACGGTGAACGGAAAGCTCCACAAAAAGCCATAACTAAAACTCCCGAGGCCCCTTTCTTTCACCGGAAAGCCAGCTGGACGTGTGCTGGGTCACCTGCATGCTGCTCGTCCGGGAGGAAACAGCAGAGAGAGAGAGAGCTGCAGGGCTTAAACATGTCGTACAGCGTCAGAAACTGTAACGAAAAGGACAGAAACTGGGAACATTTGTCATAAATTGGGAGAAATACAGGAAATCAGGAGAATGAATGAATGAATGAATGAAGCTTTGTGATTGTGTCATGCGTATGATTACACCCAGCCCGATGGGCTTACAAGACACCAACATTAATATTCAGAGAAAAATATATATACAAGAACGGCAGGTCCAGAGTACATCATGTACGGTGCTAACCAAATAGAAACAAGGATGAGAAGCGAAGTAATAAGAAATAGTACATATTCAGATACACGACCCACATAAACCCGTAACCCTACACAGAACAAATCCTTCTTTTCCAGGCCTTTGAGACAAAGTTTGCAATCTTAAATACATCATAGTCCAACATAACAAGCACACTCACTCATTTTTGATGGTCAGCATACCAAAATATTTCAGAGATTTCCCGTGTAACATCCAGAAACAAAGATTCTCTTATATCATCATAATGTGTACAATACAAGAGGAAATGAGATTCACTTTCCACTTCACCAAGGTCACACAATCGGTTTTCCTCTGGAATATTTTAGAATCGACCAACCTCAGTGGCCAGAGGCAAAATCCCAGATCTCAGCTGTGCAACCGAGGATCTCTGGCTTCCAGATAAACGAGATGTAACAAACAATTCCGGACTGAAGTTCTGTTTGATATGCACGTATGTCAAGGCAAGTTTATTTGTACAGCACATTTCAACAACAAGGTAATTTAAAGTGCTTTACATAAAACACAAAAAAAAAGCAACAGGGAAATTGAAAAATAATAAAAGTTAGAGTGCAGTGTACAGTCAGGGTTAAAAGAGTTAAATGGAAAATAAAAACAGGCTGAGGGGTTGAGCAAATAATTGAGTTACTATTATTTTGAAAAGAGAATAAACAGATCTACTCTCTCTAGCTAGTCTGTACTCGGGTCCATAACGATCTTTGGGTCCACTGAAACTCCAAAAACCCTCGGACACTACAGAGAAACCAGGACACGTCTGTCCACAGGCCACTTTGATCCAGTTATACTCTGGACCCACCTGCACGTTTCCAGGTGGACAGAGGTTCCTGCAAATCACTCAGGCGCGAGATTTAAGACCACTTTAAGACCAATCTCACTCTCATTATCTTTTCACTCGGTTACCTACTCATTTCTCACCGTGTAAATATATAATTAAAAGCTAAAAACAAAGAAAAAGAAAACAGGACAGTAGAAGTTACAGTGCAGTGTAAGTTATCAATCTACTAGTTAAAGGCAGCCGTAAAAAAAAAAATCTTCAGTCTTACTTTAAAAGAACTGAGAGTTTCAGCAGACCTGCAGTTATCTGGGAGTTTGTTCCAGATATAGTTGTCCTTAATTCATCACAGTGACCCGGTGAGAGCCGTCTGTGCATCCACGCTAACAGCTAACTGCTGACAGCTAACTGCTGACAGCTAACTGCTGACAGCTAACTGCTAACTGCTAACTGCTAACTGCTAACTGCTAACTTCTAACTACTAACATCTAAGTGCTAACATCTAACTGCTAACAGCTAACTGCTGACAGCTAACTGCTGACAGCTAACTGCTGACAGCTAACTGCTGATAGCTAACTGCTGACAGCTAACTTCTAACTGCTAACTGCTAACAGCTAAGTGCTAACTGCTAACAGCTAAGTGCTAACTGCTAACAGCTAAGTGCTAACTGCTGACAGCTAAGTGCTAACTGCTAAGTGCTAAGTGCTAAGTGCTAAGTGCTAACTGCTGACAGCTAACTGCTGACAGCTAACTGCTAACTGCTGACAGCTGACAGCTGACTGCTAACTTCTAACTGCTAACAGCTAAGTGCTAACTGCTAACAGCTAACAGCTAACTGCTGACAGCTAACTGCTGACAGCTGACAGCTGACTGCTAACTGCTGACTGCTGACAGCTAACAGCTAACTGCTGACAGCTAACTGCTGACAGCTAACTGCTGACAGCTAACTGCTAACTGCTGACTGCTGACAGCTAACTGCTAACTGCTGACTGCTAACTGCTGACTGCTAACTGCTGACAGCTAACAGCTGACTGCTAACTGCTAACTGCTGACAGCTAACAGCTAACTGCTAACTGCTAATTCAGCTACTTTTGAAGGAGACGCTTTGACTTCGGGTGCTTTCACACCAGCCTCCTTTAGATTCGGTTGAATCGCACTAGAGTTCGTTTCAGCCCCTTGGAGCGTTTCGCTTGTGTTGTGAAAGCAAACGAACCGACCGCAGGATTTTACGATGGCCAAAGCTAAACCGCCACTAAAAAATCCATCTGCTGACCGCGAAATGAGTTCAGTGATCTTATAATTGATCTGTAGCCATGTGTAGGGTGTGTTTATGAAAATAATTTTGATAACATGTCAGCGCGGGTTTGAGCGGGTAAACGCTGTTAAAAAAGGAGCGCCAGCAGTGCTCCCTATAGGCTAATAAGCCCCGAATTATCGCTGTACACTTCCTGTTTTTACGTTATTATTCGAAACAGGCTCTGCGGTCGATCTGCAGTCTGACATCATGATTACTTTGTGAGCTGTTTGCGATACAGATCAGAAGTATTAAAGTGGCGTCCTGATGATGCAGGATGACAAACGCCAAAGCTGTCCGATCACTAAGTTTCCTGTAAGTCTGTATAACTGCAGTGTGAACAGGAACCGGATCAGAACTAAAACGCAACGTGAATCTAAGCCTGGACTATAAAACAATAACAATATAACACGATCAATAAATATTCAATAAATGATTTAATTCACTTAAATCAAAAACGAATTAGGACTTAATTTTTGTATTAAGATGTTTATTTTGTGAAGGAAAAGAGACTTAGTTTTACTCGTGCATATTTGTTCACAATTGTTTTGAATGTTGTACCTCAGATTTGAGATCCAGTGTTTGGCATCAAGTGTTGACAAAAAATCAGCCTTTAAACTCAAAAGAAATAACGATTTGATACTTATCGTGATAATTATTGATATCGAAAGATATTAAACTTTTTAGCGTGATAACATTTTTGGCCGTATCGTCCAGCCCTACGTGAATCTTTTTTTTTCCCGCTTGGTCTGGAAACAAGTGAAGCGAGCTTCAGGTGTGAAAGCACCTTTAACGTGTGAATGACCGGCAGGGAGAACCAAAGTGAGCGAACAGTTAATACGGGAACAAGAAACGAACAAGCAGGACTGTTTCACACGGTCGAGAGCTGGAAAAATATTCCAGAAGGAAAACCGATGTGAGTGAATCCCATTTCATTTTGTTCTGTACGCGTTACGAGTTTCTGAAGCTTACGCGAGAAAATCCCTGAAATGTTTTGGTACATGATCAAAAGAACTTGATGTATTTAACTTTGTGAACTCTGTCTGAAAGGCTTGTGTGTATAGTTATATATCCTGTATTGTATATTTGTATATAAATGTGTGTGTATTTATATTTACTATTATTCCTCTTATTCTCCCTTCTGTCTGACTCTGTATATCTGGCTCTGGATATACTGTACATGATGATTTTGGCGTCTTGTAACACAATAATAAAACTTCATTCATTCATTATTATTATTTGTTTGCAGGACAAAATAAACCAAAGATGGACAGATGTGGACAGATGTCTCTCTCTCTCTCTGTGTCTGAAACATGTGGCAGCTCAGATGTCAGATTTGTTTCTTGGTGATATTATTTCAGATTAAACGGGCTCACGGGGGTTTTTGGAAGCAGAAAGTCTGAGATTAAATCGTGAAGAAAGATTCATATGAGAGCCGGAACACGTGTCGGGCCGGGTAACGCCATCTGACGTGCGTCTGTTTTTTTGTGCTCCTGCAGGAACCGTCCTCCTGATGAAGACGCTTCCTCCTCTTCCTCCTCACGCCACAGTTTCCTCGTCACAGACGCAGCAGGTCGCCTCAGCAGGTCGGTGCAAATCTGATCTCTGGAGTTGCTGTGTTGTGTCAGTGTTGCCTTCAGGTGCCGCTGTTCTTCCCGTAGAAGTTTCACGAGTGTTCAGTGACTGGTGCAGGAGGCAGCGACCTGATTGGTCTGCAGCCAACCTCGCTGACCCACAGGTCATTAGAGGGAGAGTGTGACAGAGCAGTCATTGTTATCAGTCCTCTCTCTCTCTCTCCTGTGTGTTCTCAGTGTCTCTCTCTCATTAACAGAGTCTCATTATGAGTCTTAACTGTTTCTCACTCGTGCATTAAGCCTCAGCGCTCATCTCCGCCGGCCGTTTGGTCCAAATGATCCTGCGGTGTGGCGGGTTTACGGACATAATCTGAAGGTCGTAGACTGGATCTGAGCCTCCGATCAGAAAAAAATAATTTGTCAAATCGTTTAAGAAGTACTTTTGCTTGGCGGCTCGACACTTTCTCCTTCGTCCCTCGCTAGTTTCTCTCTCTTCCTCCACTTTGCAAACAGCGCCATTATAATCAGGCCATCGAATACCGCCGCTTTTCAGAATAAGCTGAGATGAGAAGCTCTGACGCCTTTAACCCACGGCTAGCTGTGTCTAAATGGTGTCTGCCGTGACTATACTGCTGTTTTACTGTTTCTGGATGTATCGTGTGGTTTTATGTTGTGAGAATTGTTCTGTTTTGTTGTTGTTGTTGTTTTTATAGTGTCTTGATGTACTTTCTGTATACTGTATATTTTATCATTTTTAAGGTATCAAAACATCTTGCAGAAGGACCGCAGTTGAAAATGAGCAAGTAGGCTGACACATTTACAGTAATGTCGATTAATGTGTGTTGTCCTTATAAATAAATGAATAAATACAAAATAACACGAGTCTCTAAACATAAGACTTTATGCATGTCGACCGGCTAACCGTACAGCTAGCAGGTAGAGTTAGCTTCCTTTGTGTTGCTGCGACGTAGCGAACGGTGGCGTTTCAAACGGGTGCTGAAGGTACCTTTTAGCGTCAAATAATTACGCTTTGTCACGCTGTCTGAGATGTGCGACAGTAATAAATGTCCGTGCGAAACAGTGTGCTGTACGGTTATGTGGATTATTATACGGTTATTTTTAGAAATCAACTTAATCGATGAATCGTTTCGGCCACACACACAAGGTCGACTCCATGTTTGTTTCTGTCTGAAGTCACGTTTGATCACACGAGATTCTGTGAGAGCCCAAGTCCCCGGGACCCCCGCTCTGAAACCGTCTGCTGAGTGAGAGTAAAATATTAAACATCGGTTTGTTCTGTCTGTGGGATCCTCCCGACCCTGGTGCAACCCTCACTAATTTAACTGATGTGAAAATTTACAGCAGAATTTACAGCAGAATTTACAGCAGAATTTTACTGTCGCGGTGATTTATTGTGGCTCAACAATGTGATATCGTTGCCATTTGATTAGTGTTTGCAGATCACTTCATTTCTGGAGTAATTTGGTGCATTAATACATCTGAGTGTGTCCGTGGATCTGAGCGAGCTGCTGGGTGCCAAGCAAATTTATTCCTGCAGTCTGACCATATCTTTTCACCCGTAGCTGTGTCGTTAACAGCAGCAACACACACGTAAGGTGCTTCCATATAAATTAGTCTGACTAAATTTCTACAGAAATCTACATGACAATTATTTAATGAGCTTAAAATGAGGCTTATCTTGGCGATGCGTTCTTTTGCTTCACTGTTACCTCGTGTTGCTTGTTGTGCAGTTGCTTGCCAGTAGGGCAGTATTTCAATTTTGCGACAGCTTTACTTATTAAGGCCCCGCCCACTCTGCTGCACTTTGGTTTTAAAACGAGACCTTTTGCTACGTGTGCTCCTCCCGTCCAGAATAAAACGGCGAAAACAAAGACTTAAAACAGAGACGACCACGTTTTGTGTTTCAAAACTGCCGGCAGCGTTTTACTGCAGACGGGCAAAACGGAGGACTTTAGACAAGGTGACGCAGACGCTCACGCTCTGCTCTCTGATTGGCTCTTATCAGTCATGCAAAGCAGAAACACGATGCTGCTGACAGAGTTTTAGTTTTGGTGTTTTTATTCAAATATTTTGTACCGTGTAAAAAACACTTACAGCCGACACTCGTATTGTGCATGTCGCCGTTTACTTTACGACGACTCCCAGTCTGTTTCCCGCCGCCACCGCCGCTTTTACCTCCCGTGTTCCATTCAGTAACAGTCCCAGCTCGCTATTGGTCCATGCAAAATAAAACCTGGTGCGGTTCTTTGTCTGCATTTCTTTATTATTTCACCAAATCTCCTGTAACTACAGAACAGACAATCTGCTTCCTGTTGACACCGGCACGCTCGCGCCCAGCGTACGTGAACGTAAAACTCCTTTTTTAAAGTGTGGACGGGGTGTTTATGTAATCATAGGTGTCATTTACACCGGGGACGCTGAGGACCCCACAGCTTATTAAAGGCGTTCTGAAAAAAAGGTTTTAACAAGAAATGTTAAATAAGAAATGAAAATACCTTTAGAAATGTTTATTTGCACAATTAGAAAACATGCAATGCAATTAAAATATAGAAGAAACAAAGTGCGTTGTCCACATTAGTAACGTAATGTCTCCAGAATGTTTGTCCCCACCTCTTTTCAGCACCAAGTGATGCCCTTGAATGCAACACGCGCAGTCACAAAACTATCAGCCTCATCTTAATGAAAACTTTACCACACGCACACGCTGGACACTCAGGCTGTCCGGCTGCACCGTCAGCTTGTTTTTGTTAGGGTTTACTTTAATTTAAAGTGAAGTCAAAAAGTCACCTTGGAAATTCAAGATGAAAAACTCAAATTAAAACACATGTGCTGCTGAGGATATTCAGTCAGTTAGTCAATCAGACCTCTGTCCAATCAGATGACATTCTGTGAGTCGTGTGATCTGAGACACAGAAGCTCAGACTGGAAAACCAAAGAATAAAGTTTATATTTAAATTTGTCACACTGAGAAAAATTCAGACCGATTTTCAAAATAAAACATTTGTAGTTTATTTGTTTTTAATTTAATTTAGTCCCTTCTGTGCTTCCATACACTCTGCACATCTCGTTAATTTTATCTTTTAACGCCGTCCACATGAATAAACTTCAGCTAGATTTTCTTTTTCTTTCTGCAGTCGAACTGAACATCGTCTCTCCATCACACATATTTCCTCCCAATTACTGTGTGTCACCTTTCACCTCCTCCCCTCCCCCTCCATTCATCACTCCGCCTGGTTGGTTCGTCTCTGTACAAGCTGCTTTTCACGCTCTCTAAACCTCCTCCTCCTCCTCCTCCTCCTCCTCCTCCTCCCCTCCCTCTTTAAAGCCTCTTCACTCGTCCTTCATCTTTTGTTTCTGCTGGAAAGCCTCACACACCTCATCAAGAACACACACAGAAACACAACAATGTGAAATAAAAATAATAAAAATAATAAACATAAAGCGGAGCCCCACCCACCAACATCCAGACAGCTGTCGTCTCCCTCACTGATGTTTTTCTGGTTTTTAATCATTAGTAAGGGTCAAAATTTATTTACTTTATGTGTCAAGTAGCATTAAAGCCTCGATGAATTTATTTAGGAGCCTTTTATTAATTATCTACTGTAAATGTGAATGATGGCTTTCATGTTAAATGAATAATGAATTAATGAACCTTAAATCTCCCTTAAACTCTGCAGGAAACCTTTTAAAGTCCATTAATAAATTACACTTTGTTTATTATAATAGTTTTAAATTTTTTTTAATAATTGGGGCTTTATTAATGAGGATTTAACTTCCATTTTATTGAGACGACATGTTTGTCCTCAGAGCCTCGACTCAAATTAAACAAAGGAGCTTAAGGAGGAACGTTCTTCAGGACGTACCGACAGGAAGTAGATATCGTGAGTGCAGAACTTTGATGGTATAAAAGTGGACGTAGCCGCGGTGACGTCACCTGTTGGTTTGTGGGCCGCCGTTTGAAACCTCCAGTTTGGCATTTTGGCCGTCGCCATCTTGTTGTTTTGGAACCAGATGTGACCATATTTGGACGAGAGGGAGGAGCTAGCTAGCTTGGTTAGCAAGGTGCATCTGTAATTCACGTTAACTGTGATATTAGCTGGGATGCTAATTTTAGCTAGCAACAAAACAGGCATAATGAAAAATGAGCAGCCGACTCCTGATGAGCTTTTTCAGCGGCGCTGGTTAAATTTACACAGAGCAGCAGATACGAGTCGCCTCTATCCTGATTGACAGGTCACCAATCAGCTTGTAGCCCCGCCCTAAATCCTCCCCTGCTTCCTGGTCTCTGTTCCTCTAAATGGGACCATAATTTACTAAATGAACATCATGCTGTGTTGAAGAAGACTTGAAACTAGCGACTGAGACCAGAAACTCATCAGGAAAGTGTTTACTGAGGGAATAAATCAGCTGACAAGTAGAAACATTTTCTCAGACTTCTTTCTGCAGCCGCTGGAGTCGCCCCCTGCTGGCTGCTGGAGAGGACGCAGCTTTAAGGAGCTTCACTTTTCAGACCCGGAGGTTCCTGCTTGGGTGGAGCAAAGGTATCCAGCCAGACTTAATTTGAGACCTGAACCCGGCCCCGGACCCTGACCTCCTATCCTCATCCTGATTTGACCTGAGCTGGATTGTCTGATAGTGGGCTGTGATTGGTCAGATGGGTTCTTGGTGTAAATCTTGTGCGAACAAACAGAATTAATGTGTTTGTGAGACGTTAATGCAGAAATATAAAGTCACATCATAGCACCAGCTGTCCCCCACACACACACTGAAACACACTCAGGGTGTGTGTGCGTTTTCTCTTTGTGTGTTTGATTGATGTGTGTGTGTGCAGCGGTGCATGTGACCCTGAGAGAGTGTGTGTGTGTGTGTGTGTGAGCTCAGCTGGTTGTGTTTGTCCACTTCTCATCAGACCCTCATGCAATATTAATCACACACACATGAATGAATGCATGAATGCATTGTCTCACACACACACGTTTTACCAGCAGTGTGTTGAGTCACAGATAAGATGCTGATCTCACACACACTCTTCACAGGACGTTGAACTCACTGCGGTCACCATGGCGACCTGAACACTTTATGATTCTCACCTGCTGTGTGACCCGTCGGCTGTGAACCAATCAGACGACAGGAAGCGGACAGACAGTTTGGACTCACCTGAGCAGACAGCGCAGCGCTTATCCCGTCGTGTTTTATTTTGAAATATGCTTGTGGAGGAGAGCAGGAAGGATGTATTTTATTTTGGCACCGAGCTCTCGGGGAAGGAGAACAAAACAACAGAGAGAACCAGGAAGAGGAACATGACTTTTATCCAATCAGGCTTCAGTTTTATTCTTCTTCTGCACCTTTTAGTGAACATGTTGAATATTTACAAGCTGCTTCCCATCATGCACTGGGGCTCACAGTGGGATTATTCAACCACCCACAGCAGCAGCAGCTGATGGAGAACCAGAGACGCAGCAGCTGCGGGACGTCCTGCTGACACACAGGAACACACAGGAACACTGATGAACACTGAGGAACACACAGGAACACTGATGAACACTGAGGAACACACAGGAACACTGAGGAACACACAGGAACACTGAGGAACACACAGGAACACACAGGAACACTTAGGAACACTGAGGAACACACAGGAACACTTAGGAACACACAGGAACACAGGAACACTTAGGAACACTGAGGAACACACAGGAACACTTAGGAACACACAGGAACACTTAGGAACACTGAGGAACACACAGGAACACTTAGGAACACACAGGAACACAGGAACACTTAGGAACACTGAGGAACACACAGGAACACTTAGGAACACACAGGAACACACAGGAACACTTAGGAACACTGAGGAACACACAGGAACACTGAGGAACACACAGGAACACTGAGGAACACACAGGAACACTGATGAACACTGAGGAACACTTAGGAACACTGAGGAACACACAGGAACACTGAGGAACACTGAGGAACACACAGGAACACTGAGGAACACACAGGAACACTGATGAACACTGAGGAACACACAGGAACACTTAGGAACACTGAGGAACACACAGGAACACTGATGAACACTGAGGAACACACAGGAACACACAGGAACACTGAGGAACACACAGGAACACTGATGAACACTGAGGAACACACAGGAACACTTAGGAACACTGAGGAACACACAGGAACACACAGGAACACTGAGGAACACACAGGAACACTTAGGAACACTGAGGAACACACAGGAACACTGAGGAACACTTAGGAATACTTAGGAATACTGAGGAAGATATAGGAACACACAGGAACACACAGGAACACACAGGAACACTGAGGAACACACAGGAACACACAGGAACACTGAGGAACACTTAGGAACACTGAGGAACACACAGGAACACTGAGGAACACTTAGGAATACTTAGGAATACTGAGGAAGATATAGGAACACACAGGAACACTTAGGAACACTGAGGAACACACAGGAACACACAGGAACACTTAGGAACACTGAGGAACACACAGGAACACTGAGGAACACTTAGGAATACTTAGGAATACTGAGGAAGATATAGGAACACACAGGAACACTGAGGAACACACAGGAACACACAGGAACACTTAGGAACACTGAGGAACACACAGGAATACTGAGGAACACTTAGGAATACTTAGGAATACTGAGGAAGATATAGGAACACTTAGGAACACTGAGGAACACACAGAAACACTTAGGAACACTTAGGAACACTGAGGAACACACAGGAACACTTAGGAAGATATAGGAACACACAGGAACACTTAGGAACACTGAGGAACACACAGGAACACTTAGGAAGATATAGGAACACACAGGAACACTGAGGAACACTGAGGAACACACAGGAACACTGAGGAACACACAGGAACACTTAGGAAGATATAGGAACACACAGGAACACACAGGAACACTGAGGAACACACAGGAACACAGGAATACTGAGGAACACACAGGAACACAGGAATACTGAGGAACACACAGGAACACAGGAATACTGAGGAACACACAGGAACACACAGGAACACACAGGAACACACAGGAACACTGAGGAACACACAGGAACACAAAGGAACACTGAGGAACACACAGGAACACTGAGGAACACTTAGGAATACTTAGGAATACTGAGGAAGATATAGGAACACACAGGAACACTTAGGAACACTGAGGAACACACAGGAACACACAGGAACACTTAGGAACACTGAGGAACACACAGGAACACTGAGGAACACTTAGGAATACTTAGGAATACTGAGGAAGATATAGGAACACACAGGAACACTGAGGAACACACAGGAACACACAGGAACACTTAGGAACACTGAGGAACACACAGGAATACTGAGGAACACTTAGGAATACTTAGGAATACTGAGGAAGATATAGGAACACTTAGGAACACTGAGGAACACACAGAAACACTTAGGAACACTTAGGAACACTGAGGAACACACAGGAACACTTAGGAAGATATAGGAACACACAGGAACACTTAGGAACACTGAGGAACACACAGGAACACTTAGGAAGATATAGGAACACACAGGAACACTGAGGAACACTGAGGAACACACAGGAACACTGAGGAACACACAGGAACACTTAGGAAGATATAGGAACACACAGGAACACACAGGAACACTGAGGAACACACAGGAACACAGGAATACTGAGGAACACACAGGAACACAGGAATACTGAGGAACACACAGGAACACACAGGAACACTGAGGAACACACAGGAACACAAAGGAACACACAGGAACACAGGAATACTGAGGAACACACAGGAACACTGAGGAACACTGAGGAAGATATAGGAACACACAGGAACACTTAGGAATACTGAGGAACATATAGGAACACACAGGAACACTTAGGAATACTGAGGAACACTTGGGAATACTGAGGAAGATATAGGAACACTGGGGAACACTTAGGAATACTGAGGAACACTTGGGAATACTGAGGAACACAGGAATACTGAGGAACACACAGGAATACTGAGGAACACTGAGGAAGATATAGGAACACACAGGGACACTTAGGAATACTGAGAAACACTTGGGAATACTGAGGAAGATATAGGAACACACAGGAACACTTAGGAATACTGAGGAACACTCGGGAATACTGAGGAAGATATAGGAACACACAGGAACACTTAGGAATACTTAGGAATACTGAGGAACATATAGGAACACACAGGAACACTTAGGAATACTGAGGAACACTTGGGAATACTGAGGAAGATATAGGAACACTGGGGAACACTTGGGAATACTGAGGAACACTTGGGAATACTGAGGAAGATATAGGGACACTGGGGAACACTTAGGAACACTGAGGAACACTTAGGAACACTGGGGAAGATATAGGAACACACAGGAACACTTAGGAATACTGAGGAACGCTTACGAACACACAGGAACACTTAGGAATACTGAGGAAGATATAGGAACAGACAGGAACACTTAGAATACTGAGGAACACTTGGGAACACTGAGGAAGATATAGGAACAGACAGGAACACTTAGAATACTGAGGAACACACAGGAACACTGAGGAAGATATAGGAACACTTAGGAAGATATAGGAACACACAGGAACACACAGGAACACTGAGGAACACACAGGAACACACAGGAACACACAGGAACACAGGAATACTGAGGAACACACAGGAACACTGACGAACACACAGGAACACTGAGGAACACTGAGGAAGATATAGGAACACACAGGAACACTTAGGAATACTGAGAAACACTTGGGAACACTGAGGAAGATATAGGAACAGACAGGAACACTTAGAATACTGAGGAACACACAGGAACACTGAGGAAGATATAGGAACACTTAGGAAGATATAGGAACACACAGGAACACACAGGAACACTGAGGAACACACAGGAACACACAGGAACACACAGGAACACAGGAATACTGAGGAACACACAGGAACACTGACGAACACACAGGAACACTGAGGAACACTGAGGAAGATATAGGAACACACAGGAACACTTAGGAATACTGAGAAACACTTGGGTATACTGAGGAAGATATAGGAACACACAGGAACACTTAGGAATACTGAGGAACACTCGGGAATACTGAGGAAGATATAGGAACACACAGGAATACTTAGGAATACTGAGGAAGATATAGGAACAGTCAGGAACAGTCAGGAACACTTAGAATACTGAGGAACACTTAGGAATACTGAGGAACACTTGTGAATACTGAGGAAGATATAGGAACACACAGGAACACTTAGGAATACTGAGAAACACTTGGGAATACTGAGGAAGATATAGGAATACTGAGGAACACACAAGAACACTTAGGAATACTGAGGAACACTTAGGAACACACAGGAACACTTAGGAACACTTAGGAAGATATAGGAACAGTCAGGAACACTTAGAATACTGAGGAACACTTAGGAATACTGAGGAAGATATAGGAACACTGAGGGACACTTAGGAATAATGAGGAACACTTAGGAATACTGAGGAAGATATAGGAATACTGAGGAACACACAGGGACAAACAGGAGATCAGATTGAGATTAGATTAGCAGGTACAAGAAAGAACAGGTACAGTGGAATTCTTGTGCGTTCCTCTCTGAGTCGTCTTTAAACTAAAACCCCGGCAGCGAGCAGATTTAAAGAGCAGACAAATCAAATAATAAACAGACTGTAGTAAAATACTAAATTCCAGTCTGTAGGTGTGAGAGTGCTGTGAAGTGTTATCTGTCCACAGTGGGAACGAGTATTACAGTCATCCTGACAGTGGCTGGAAACGGGTCTCTGGCTGTGGTGTCGCAGGTCGTATCCTGAGGTCCTCCACCTGAACAGAGAACGCGCTCTGCAGGTCTGAGCGTGGAGTACATCCATGGCGGAGAGGTTGCAGCTGATAACGCTGTCTGCGGGTCTGACGACTCTACGAGGAGATTTCATCTCAGCGTGGGCGGGTGGAGACAGACGGGCTGTAGAGAGACATTTTATACGAACAGTTATTTCTTCATCGGTCTGACTTTCCTCTGGTTGTTCTCAGTTCGTGGTGTGAGAAGAGAAATGGTGAGTTTCTGTGTCTGCTTTAGACTGCAGATCAGGAGATGTTTTGTACTTAGGACATGAGGTGAGAAAGTGTAGCTCTGACTCTACCTGTCCTCTGTCGCTACTTGTCCTCTTTGTCTACCTGTCCTTCGGAGTCTCTACTTGTCCTTTGAGTTTCTACCTTTCCCCTGAGTCTCTTTGAGTTTCTACCTGTCCCCAGAGTCTCTACCTGTCCTCTGAGTCTCTACCTGTCCCCTGAGTCTCTTTGAGTCTCTACCTGTCCCCTGAATCTCTTTGAGTTTCTACCTGTCCCCAGAGTCTCTACCTGTCCTCTGAGTCTCTACCTGTCCCCTGAGTCTCTTTGAGTCTCTACCTGTCCCCTGAATCTCTTTGAGTTTCTACCTGTACCCAGAGTCTCTACCTGTCCCCTGAGTCTCTTTGAGTCTCTACCTGTCCCCTGAGTCTCTTTGAGTCTCTACCTGTCCCCTGAGTCTCTTTGAGTCTCTACCTGTCCCCTGAGTTTCTACCTGTCCCCTGAGTCTCTTTGAGTTTCTACCTGTCCCCTGAGTCTCTACCTGTCCTCTGAGTCTCTTTGAGTCTCTACCTGTCCCCTGAGTCTCTTTGAGTTTCTACCTGTCCCCTGAGTCTCTACCTGTCCCCTGAGTCTCTTTGAGTTTCTACCTGTCCCCTGAGTCTCTACCTGTCCTCTGAGTCTCTTTGAGTTTCTACCTGTCCCCTGAGTCTCTACCTGTCCTCTGAGTCTCTTTGAGTCTCTACCTGTCTGTCTATCTGTCTGTGTTCCCTCAGTCTGATTTTTCTTAGTTTAGGACGTTATTGTGCTCAGAGTGAATTCTCGTTCTGGTCGTGTCTTTCCAGTATTCAATACAGTTTTTTTCTTTTTGCTTGTTGATAATTGGTTTTGGTCTGCTTGAGTTGGCTGCTGGGGGACAGGTTGGGGTTTCTGCTGAGAGCCTCAGGAGCCGCTGGCTGAGGGCCCTCTGGTTTCAGATCCCGGTGGGGTATTGGCCGAGCTACTCGGTGTTCTTCTCTGCGGGACGCTCTTACAGAACTCGCTGTGGAAAGATTCCGATTCTTTTGTCCCACTTGTAAAATTCATTATTAGGGCCCAGAAACACGTGAGTGGCCCCCGTGAAAAGATTCACCCAGACACACAAACTATTTGTGGTACATGTATCATGTCCAGACGCCTAAAAAAGTCTCCTGGAACCAATCTCTAAACCCAACAGGAGGTCGGCCATTTTGGATTTAATGGTCATTTTTGGCGATTTGCACCCTCCGTACTTTAACAAACTCCTCCAACAGGATTAGTCCAATCGACTTCAAATTTTGACAGTGCAGTCTAAAGCCATTGGTGATTAACAGTTGTATAAGTGTTGCGATTTCATCAAAGGACGTGTCTGCGGCGTGGCGTCGACAAACAATGATTCGCCATGACACAGGAAGTTGTTGTAACTTCAGTGTACATGCTCACGTCTGCACCAGATTTGACATGTATGATAACAGTCCCGCCCTGAACACATCTACATGCCAACAGTCACTCAAGTCATAGCGCCACGTGCTGACAGTGATGAACTGATCAGGTTTGCCACATCAACTTCACAACTGTCTCAGAAAGCCCTTAACACATTGAGGATGTTAAGTTGTGAAGCTTGTGAGATTTAGTTCAAAGGCGTGGCTGCGAATTTCCACGCTTCGCTAGTGAAACAGGAAATGGTCGTAACTTCACTGTACGTGCTCAGATCTGTTTTAATCCGCTTTCATTTAGTTTTGGTCCCCAAATGTCGCTGCCATATAGAATAATTGGCTCTAGTTTAAACTGGAACATTTTTATCCAGATTTTCTGTGTATGTCAGGTTTTTGATTGTTGTAATTTAGTGGTGTGTGAACAGGAAGTGTGTGTGATTTCTGGGTTGTGTCTGAAAGATCAGTATCTCCCTTTGATGTGTTTGGTGTCGGGGCCCAGGTCTGACAGAATGTCTGCAGCAGAGTCAGAGCAGAGATCTCTGTCTCTAACTTCACGCCTCAAACCAATGATTAAATATTAATGAGTCGGACCACGCCCCCTCTGGCCCCGCCCACATATATATGTGTGTGTGTGTGTGCGCAGCTAAGACACACCCCCTTTATCCCCACTGGGATTCTCTCTTATATCTGAATGTCTCTCGCCCCTGCTCTCTCTTGTGCCTCTCTCTCTGTATCTGAATGTCTCTCGCCCTTCTCCCTCTCTCTCTCTGTGTATCTGAATGTCTCTCGCCCCTCTCTCTCTCAGAACAATGTGTCGTTCACAATAATGGGATTACAGCCATCCAGCCGGCTGCTCGCTTGCCCTCCCTCTCTCTCCTGTCATCCCCCTCTCTTGTCTTTCTCTCTCTCTCCATCTGTCTGTTGGTAGTCGATCGTCCCCCCTCTCTCTCTCTCGCCCGGCGTGCAGGTTGTTTCAGTTGTTGTCGTCTGTTTTTTGGAGGAATGAAAAAAAGACGGACTGTTTCCTGAAAGAAGTAAGTCTCTCTCTCTCATGTGTTTTGCATGTCTCTCTCTCTCTCTCTCTCTTGATGAGGCTTTGATTGACAGCTGACTCTTGTTAATTGTGCTGTGATTTAATTAGTGGAGCAGGAATCAGATCAGCGGTAGAGAGACATAGACTCTGACTGTCTCTCTCTCTCTGTGACTAAGTTCCCTCACAGAGGAAAGAGACGCTTCAGTTTCCTGCAGCACAGAAACGTCTCGCTGCTGCTTTTCTCACTCTGAAACATGGAGTGTGTTTGAGATCATCAGATTGTGCAGATCCTGCACCAAACAGACATCTGTAAAGTCTCAGTAGCGTCTTCAGTGTGAGGTAAGATAGGAACACAAGAAAGAAAAGAAACGCAGCAAACCTAAAATGTCTCCTGATAAAAATCTTTCTGCTTCATAGAATAAAGAAATCGGTTGGTTATCACTGATGCCTTAACTTTATCAAACAGATTGCTGTTTCATCATTTATTGGCTCAGCATATGTTTTGCATTTGAAATGTTGTTTGTGAAGTGACAGAAAATGGACATGATCAACTGCACGTGAGGCACCGCAGTCCAGAATGAGGATGGCTCTGCTTCAATCTGCCAATTTTCAACTAATATCACCACTTTTCTAAAATGTAGAAAACAATCTGGAGTAATAATTGTTATTTCTCTATTTTATACCGAGTCAGTTCACTGCAGATCGAGTAAATTTTGTTTCGTTTATTTTTTTTTAACATGTAAAAGTTCAACCGGTCTTTTTAAAACTCTCCGTATTGACTCAAATCATTTGAAAGTTTGTTTTCTTAAACACAGAGTTGGCTGGTGACGTGTGTTTATGCTGTGCGTTTGCTAATCTTTAACAAAATTACATGTTTCCTGTACGCCAAGTCATTTTCCTCGCCCTTCCCTCGCCGTTAGATCATCAGAACTTTACACTCTCTTCCAGTGAGACGGTTACACAGCTTGTCTTTAAATATCTTTTACCATTCTCATTGTGTGTGGTATTTTATCTGTAACTATGTGGGGAAAGGGCCTGTCACACACATGAGAGGTATATTTTGATTAAATCCATGAAAAAACAATAGTTCAGTAAATGCCTATAAATCCAAAAACATCCACCTGACTCTTATCACTGTGCTGCAAAATGGATTTGTGTGATATGCAAATCAGTGCATATTTAATGAGGAAATACCTAATTTGCATATTAAAACATAAAAAGTTGTAAATCAAAAAAAGCTTGTAAAGTTTCATTCTGACGTTTGAGTAAAGCTGCGACTGGTGTCTCGCCAAGTTTACCTTTATTTTATTTTATTTATTAATTAGTAGTTCTGTCTTTATTAGATCAGTGACGGCTGGGACTTTGTGTCATTTCGTGTGTGTGATAATAACCGCTCGGCCACCGGGACATTTTATTGAGCTGATTAATGGAGAAAATAATCTGCAGATTAGCCGTTATTGTCAGACGCTGTTGAAACAAACGTGGACTTTAAATTCTAATCTTAACAGAGTCACTGAGACGACCCGCTGGAATAAAGTGGGAACGGTGCGAGCCCTGAAGTACGGACGGATTAATTAAAGGAAGAAACTGAGCTTGAAAGGATGTTAACAGGAAGATTCAGATCCAGTGTGTTCAGACCGGATCTGTCAGAACCAGTTAGTCGGGTCCAGCCAGGCCGATCGGTGCGGAGGCCGCTGTCAGGAAACACTCTGAAGGTGTGATGTTGAAGAGATGTGTCATTTAATGCGTCCTGTTGAGTAAGACTGAAACCTCATGTGGTCGGATGATCTCAGAGGTGAAGCTCGTCTCTTTGTTCTCTGCATCTTCGCTGCTGCATCCGTCAGCTGTTCAGGGTGACAATCAGGGCGTCAAACCAGCGACCCGCTTCTCTAACCTGACGCCCACACAGCATCATCTGCTGGCTTATTATTCATCAGCAAACTATCAATCCAACGATTTCTAACACTGGCATCGGTTGGAAAAACATAATTTATTCTGAAACACGTGAAATTTTAAAAGTGGACTTTTAGCCGGGAAGCAGGGAGCGGCTCCAGGAGGCGGCCCGCTAACGCCTGCTGCTCGCTACAGGATGTTCAGATCTTTACTGATTTTAAAAACGTGCCATCAGAACACACCGGGGACGCTTCCCGCTCAGCTCGCTCTCATTGGCTCAGAGGCTTCCTGATTTAGACTCCAAAAATATCAAACATGTTGGATCCAGATCCAAGTGACCTTCAGATTCTGTCTGTAAACCCTCTGACACTGCAGGATCATTCGGGCCGATAATCTGTTCGCGAACACCCCCACGATTGTCGGGAGGGCGAATCGGACCTAAAATCAGATCAGTAATCCTCTAGTGTGCGGCCAGCCGCAGTCTTTAAAGCCCTGTATGATTTTAGAAACCTTGTTGAATGTGCGAGTGAAGCCAAAGCTCAGGATCTACGTGCTCACACTGTTCGTGCATAAAACTAGCGGTCCCTGTGCATTGTTCCGGCTGTCGGCCAGTTGTCAATAAAGATTTGTTTGAAAGCTCAGAGGCAGGTAGAAATTTGTTTGCTAACATTAATGCTAACAAGGCAGAAACCAATATGATATAGCTGCAGTACCGGAGGCTGCATTTTCAGAACCCCCGCTGTTCTAGGACCGCAGTTCTTTTGCAACAACGCCAACTAGTGGATTGGTGGTGATAATGCACAGCGACACAAAGGAGGTTAACCGGTCGACATGCACATAATCAATAATTAGGTTTGGGCACACACCCTGTGATGGTTAGGCTAATGGGCTGTCAAGAGTAACATAATTAGCTAGTTAGCTAGCGTGCTTGCTAACTAGCTGGCAGTGTCGAGGAAAATAAGGGTCCTACAAATGCAGTTCCGGTCCTTGGGTTGCGGTTCTGAAAATGCAGCCTCGGGTACCGCAGCTACATACTACTGGCAGAAACGTGCTGCCTTGATTATCTGTGCCGAAATGTCAAACATAGAGGACTGATCGTGGTTCTTCTTCAACTTGTCTGACGAGGGATGACCACAATTTCTGACATGTAAGAAATGAATCTGAAAGTCTGACAGCCGTTCTGGAGGAGCAGTTGGATTGGTCCTCGTTCCCTCCGACTCTAAAATGAGATTACAGGTCAGCAGGTGAAAAGAGTCCGTGGTAACGAGAACTGGACTACAGAGGTGAAGAATCAAGCCTCCAGTTTGCTTTTCTAGCGTCTGCTCAGCAGGTTTTCTCTGTACGTAGCTGATAATACTTTTGAATGCAGGAGTTGTACTTGTAACAGAGTATTTCTACACTGCTGAAGTACTTCTTCCAGCCGTGGTTTGGGCGGAGGTTTGTGTTCAGCTCAGTCCTGTTTTGTTGCTTTTTATCGCCAGTGAATGAAACAGATTGTTATAGTTGAATAAAAGGGTCTCCTCCCTCTCTTTCTCTCTGTGGCTGATTAAACTTCACCCTCCCTCCTCTCTCTCTCTGTTATTACAGTATTTCTGTGGTTTATTGCCCCCCCCCACCCCACCCTCCTCCTCCTCTCCTCTTCAAAGCCTTCTTTTAATCGTGTAATAATTCTGCTCTCATAAACACATTGTGAAGCTCGTTCACGCCTGTTAAACTGCTGAAAGGACCAGAGAGGACAGAGACAGGAAGCTGTATTTGTTTTAATAGAGCTGCGCCGCCTCTTCTTTCTCCTTGACAAACCGTCTCCACCCAGATGCAGAAAAATTAAAAACTGCCCCTTCTTCTTCTTCTTCTTCGTCTTCTTCTTCTTGTGTTTCATCCTCAGTATTTTCTGTATGAAGATGTTCACACATCTCGTGTCAGCGACGGCGTTTAGAGGTCGACTTCCGACTTCTCAGTCCAGCTGTTGTCTTTGACTTGTCTTTGTGTTCGTTGTCATGACAACTGAATCAGTTCCAAACGTGATTTAATGGAGGGCCTCAGTGCAGCAGCTCAGGAGTGTTTTATTCCCCCCCCCCCCCCCAGCAGTAGTTGAGTCTTGAATAGATGATATGATGATACGATCGTGTAGCTCCAGGTGGGTCTCTCAGGGTCATCTGGTCTCTGGTCAGACCAAATTAGAGAGGACATCATTTTGTCACATTTCATTCATAAAAAGAAAAACCACACCTGCAACCTGTGCATGAGCACCGAAGGAATCTGTATGTGCAAATTAGCAACACCTGCAGAATGGATCAGCAGATCAGAAATAAACCATTCAGGAAGAAAATGTTGGCTTTAAATATATTTTGCAGAATCGTCCAGTGTTGATGGTCTTTGGTTTGGGACAACAACTGGACAAACAACTGGTCCTCAGCTGGGATCAGGTTTGGGGGGGAAGGGTTCATAGCCTGGGGGCCAGACTTTGACCTGAACAAGGGGCTGGTCCCTGTGGACCCCCTCCAGCAGTGAGAGGAGGATGGTCCGATGTGATGCTGGCTCGTTGTATTGGCTGATATGATGATATAAAGTGTGAGACAAGAATCAGATCCTGAATCTGATCCACCTCACCAGGCTGAAGCAACAAAGCAATATTTTCCCACATGCATATTTAAACCTACAGGACTGACTTGATTTTATATCTACAGTTATTTTACCTTATTATGACACATAGAGGTATCATGGTACAGAATCATGGATACTGTGATAGAGGATTTTATCCAAATGACCAAATCCTGCTTAGGGTGAGAGGTGTGTTTAATGCAGGGAGGTGTGTTTAATGCAGTGAGGTGTGTTTAATGCAGGGAGGTGTGTTTAATGCAGTGAGGTGTGTTTACAGCAGTGAGGTGTGTTTACAGCAGTGAGGTGTGTTTACAGCAGTGAGGTGTGTTTAATGCAGGGAGGTCTGTTTAATGCAGGGAGGTGTGTTTAATGCAGTGAGGTGTGTTTAATGCAGTGAGGTGTGTTTACAGCAGTGAGGTGTGTTTACAGCAGTGAGGTGTGTTTAATGCAGTGAGGTGTGTTTACAGCAGTGAGGTGTGTTTACAGCAGTGAGGTGTGTTTACAGCAGTGAGGTGTGTTTAATGCAGTGAGGTGTGTTTACAGCAGTGAGGTGTGTTTACAGCAGTGAGGTGTGTTTACAGCAGTGAGGTGTGTTTACTACAGGGAGGTGTGTTTAATGCAGGGAGGTGTGTTTAATGCAGGGAGGTGTGTTTAATGCAGGGAGGTGTGTTTAATGCAGTGAGGTGTGTTTACTGCAGTGAGGTGTGTTTAATGCAGGGAGGTGTGTTTACAGCAGGGAGGTGTGTTTAATGCAGGGAGGTGTGTTTACAGCAGGGAGGTGTGTTTAATGCAGGGAGGTGTGTTTAATGCAGGGAGGTGTGTTTAATGCAGTGAGGTGTGTTTACTGCAGTGAGGTGTGTTTAATGCAGGGAGGTGTGTTTACAGCAGGGAGGTGTGTTTAATGCAGGGAGGTGTGTTTAATGCAGGGAGGTGTGTTTAATGCAGGGAGGTCTGTTTAATGCAGGGAGGTGTGTTTACTGCAGGGAGGTGTGTTTACAGCAGTGAGGTGTGTTTAATGCAGGGAGGTGTGTTTAATGCAGGGAGGTGTGTTTAATGCAGTGAGGTCTGTTTAATGCAGGGAGGTGTGTTTACAGCAGTGAGGTGTGTTTACAGCAGTGAGGTGTGTTTACAGCAGTGAGGTGTGTTTACTGCAGTGAGGTGTGTTTAATGCAGTGAGGTGTGTTTAATGCAGTGAGGTGTGTTTAATGCAGGGAGGTGTGTTTACTGCAGGGAGGTGTGTTTACAGCAGTGAGGTGTGTTTAATGCAGTGAGGTCTGTTTAATGCAGTGAGGTGTGTTTACAGCAGGGAGGTGTGTTTAATGCAGGGAGGTGTGTTTACAGCAGGGAGGTGTGTTTAATGCAGGGAGGTGTGTTTACTGCAGGGAGGTGTGTTTAATGCAGGGAGGTGTGTTTACTGCAGGGAGGTGTGTTTACAGCAGGGAGGTGTGTTTACAGCAGGGAGGTCTGTTTAATGCAGGGAGGTGTGTTTAATGCAGGGAGGTGTGTTTAATGCAGGGAGGTGTGTTTACAGCAGGGAGGTGTGTTTAATGCAGGGAGGTGTGTTTAATGCAGGGAGGTCTGTTTAATGCAGGGAGGTGTGTTTACTGCAGGGAGGTGTGTTTACTGCAGTGAGGTGTGTTTACTGCAGTGAGGTGTGTTTACAGCAGTGAGGTGTGTTTACAGCAGTGAGGTGTGTTTAATGCAGGGAGGTGTGTTTAATGCAGGGAGGTGTGTTTAATGCAGGGAGGTGTGTTTACAGCAGTGAGGTGTGTTTAATGCAGGGAGGTGTGTTTAATGCAGGGAGGTGTGTTTACTGCAGGGAGGTGTGTTTACAGCAGTGAGGTGTGTTTAATGCAGTGAGGTCTGTTTACAGCAGGGAGGTGTGTTTACAGCAGGGAGGTGTGTTTAATGCAGTGAGGTCTGTTTAATGCAGTGAGGTGTGTTTAATGCAGGGAGGTGTGTTTAATGCAGGGAGGTGTGTTTACAGCAGGGAGGTGTGTTTAATGCAGTGAGGTCTGTTTACAGCAGGGAGGTGTGTTTAATGCAGTGAGGTCTGTTTAATGCAGGGAGGTGTGTTTAATGCAGTGAGGTCTGTTTAATGCAGGGAGGTGTGTTTAATGCAGTGAGGTGTGTTTAATGCAGTGAGGTCTGTTTACAGCAGGGAGGTGTGTTTAATGCAGTGAGGTCTGTTTAATGCAGTGAGGTGTGTTTAATGCAGTGAGGTGTGTTTAATGCAGGGAGGTGTGTTTAATGCAGGGAGGTGTGTTTAATGCAGGGAGGTCTGTTTACTGCAGGGAGGTCTGTTTACTGCAGGGAGGTGTGTTTAATGCAGGGAGGTGTGTTTAATGCAGGGAGGTGTGTTTAATGCAGGGAGGTGTGTTTAATGCAGGGAGGTGTGTTTAATGCAGGGAGGTGTGTTTAATGCAGGGAGGTCTGTTTAATGCAGTGAGGTCTGTTTAATGCAGGGAGGTCTGTTTAATGCAGGGAGGTGTGTTTAATGCAGGGAGGTGTGTTTACTGCAGGGAGGTGTGTTTAATGCAGGGAGGTGTGTTTAATGCAGGGAGGTCTGTTTAATGCAGGGAGGTGTGTTTAATGCAGGGAGGTCTGTTTAATGCAGGGAGGTGTGTTTAATGCAGGGAGGTGTGTTTAATGCAGGGAGGTGTGTTTAATGCAGGGAGGTCTGTTTAATGCAGGGAGGTGTGTTTAATGCAGGGAGGTGTGTTTAATGCAGGGAGGTGTGTTTACTGCAGGGAGGTGTGTTTAATGCAGGGAGGTGTGTTTAATGCAGTGAGGTGTGTTTAATGCAGGGAGGTCTGTTTAATGCAGGGAGGTCTGTTTAATGCAGGGAGGTGTGTTTACTGCAGGGAGGTGTGTTTACTGCAGGGAGGTGTGTTTAATGCAGGGAGGTGTGTTTACAGCAGGGAGGTGTGTTTAATGAGGGAAACCATCGTCATGTGATATCCTAGTGATCAAAACCACTTACACACTCTGCTAATTGAAGAGGCGGCTGCAGTGGTAATATATTCATACACACACAGAAACACACAGGGTCCAACAGATGTGTGTGCGTAAGGGGAAATGTGTGAACAAGCAGAGAGAGGTGATGGGCGTTAATGATATTAATGCTAATTCCATCACTCTCTGTGTGTGCTGTAGTGTTTGAGTATCAAAGTCTTGTAGTTATTAATGTTTAATGTTTGCAGTGATCAGTATTCAGTTTGTGGAGGTTTGGTTCAGATCAGCCTGCTGCAGCTGCAGAGCCCCCCTGCAGGAAAATACAGTAGAGAAACTGTAATACAGTAGAGGCTTTATTATAGAGACATTGTTTTGTTCAGTATTTGTAATTACATTTATTTATAGAGCACCTTTCAAACAGTAGTTATAAAGTAGATAGAGGGAACAAATGGGGATCGGCTGCTGTTAAATGCATTCTGGTTAGGTAGACTTAGCTGCACTTGAATCTCTGCCTACGAGGATTAGAAAGGAGACTCAAACGCAAATCTGTGGAGAGCCAGAGGGCGGTCACAGACCTCCTGACCAATATAATCTATGAAAGTCTTTGATGTTCTCTCAAACTCTCCTGAACTGAGTCAGTGCCACATTCGTTTTGATGGATGCCCCACGCCTTTCTGTCAACACATAGATAATCACACGATGGTTACATTCGGACACGTGGCCTAAAAGCAACGTAAACAATAATGATAAAACAGCAGCGCCCAGCAGGACGGAGGTATTGAATCATGAATTGTTGAATTTACACATAAGTGAGTGCAGGGATGGGCAAAGTTAAATACGTTAGCAAATACCCTAATTTAAGTTTATCACAATGCAGAGGCCACTCCAAGTATCACAATAAACTACTGTACTTTTGTAGATGAAAATTACTAAAAATATTTTTTCAAGATAGCGTGAGATCACTTCACAACCCTTCGGTCTATCAGCCTGTTTGACCGACCCTCTCAGCAGAACACTGGCAATGTTTGAGAGCAGCAGCTTTTCTCTGCCTAATGAGACACTTGATAAATCTGACACATGCAGCCAGTTAACAGATCAAATATTCACATCTCCCTGTGATCAGCCAGATTAAGCTTTAATGTTTAACCAACAGTTTG
Organism: Micropterus salmoides; assembly: GCF_014851395.1. Lineage (NCBI taxonomy): Eukaryota > Metazoa > Chordata > Actinopteri > Centrarchiformes > Centrarchidae > Micropterus > Micropterus salmoides. Next base: position 1,209,430 of record NW_024040707.1, on the reverse strand, counting down.
CTAATGACTCACAATATTATCTTAATTTAGTTACTGTGTGTTTGGGCCTACTTTGCATCATGCGCTACTACAGACACGAGTGGTGGACGGGTCGACAACCGGCTGTTTACTGGTGCTGCAGCACAACGTTGACAAGTTACACCGTCTCCTGTCTTTATAAAGTACAACTCTAAAAGGCTTTATATATTTTTTCGTGCACAGCCAACAAAAACTTAACACAGGCTGAAAGTAGGAAGCTAACATCAACTGTGAGGGCTGCTGCTCGGGTCAGACAGTCAGAACATGACATCAACTGGCGAGCGATTTAGCCGAGGCTCCTAAAATGATCCAACATTTTTTTTTGCAATTTATGTTAAAAATGGATGGAAAGAGATGGAAAACCTACATTTTAATTTCCCTCTTCAGGTCTGGATCAGTTTTCTGTTCTAATCTCAACAAGTCTGGACAAATTACAGGCACCAATCAGAGGCAGCGTATTTATGACGTCACCACGCCATCTCACAAACTGTTTTACAGTATTTGTAAACTACAAAAGACAAAACACAACAAAGTATTCAAACAAAATATGAAGTCATTTTCATCAACCCCATCAAATACAAATGACAAAATCTTTTATTTTAAATACATGTATCATAAATACTGCCCATACCTGAGTGTAAACACTGAATTACTTTGAACACGATGCTTGTTACCCACTTACCCTCTGATTCCTGTCAGAGATTCAGTAACCATGGGTGATGTTCAACCTGAAGTTAATAATATATAATCAGTCGTGCAATAAGTATCTTCACAACTGAAACTCCAGTTTGAATTCAACATAAAACTCACACACTGCGATCAGCAACATGAGATCATTTCCTCTCTCATTTTGCACTCTTCAAAACAAACTCGAGCAAATGCTTGCAGCCTGTGCGTGAACATGCCAGAGCCCACAGTCGTCGTGAGAAACATGACGCTGCCATCGCTGCAGCCAACGGGCCGCCATCTTGGCTGATAAGGTGGATATTCAGAGAAACATTTTTGGTATTCTGGAAACAAGTTCTCCAAAGTAAATAACAAAATAGGTTGTTTTTCATTTCCTTCCAGAATGACTGTAACGTTGCTTTTCAGTGACGTGTCCCCTTCAGTTTTTGAAAGCATTTGTTAGAAATGTTCTGAAAAATATCTTCCAACAAGAAATCTTAAAGAGGTGGGATTCTGCTTTTTGGCTTTCCCCCTCTCCTTTATTGAGTTATTTCTCTTTTTTGTGCTGTAACAGATTTGCAAAGTGAAAAAGCCCAAAGGGAGTTCCCATCTCCCACAGAGACTCTGCTCTGAACTGAAAACAGCTCGTTTGCAGTCCAGCCCTTCTTCCACTTTATACCGAAATGCGCGTCATTATGCTCGCCAAGCGGCTAGTTGGACACGCCATCAAAAACACCGGTGGAAAAACACATTGAGCTGCGTATGTGCAACTCCCAACAAAGGTCTTGTAGAGGTAAGATGCATCACTCGGTAGCTAAAACGGAGCGTTGAACACACAGGGTGAAAAGAGGAGCTGCAGCAATGTGCAGTATGGCAAAAAATATGTTGTGTTTTTTGAAAATGAAATGTAAACCTGTTCTGACCATATGACCACTTTAAATAACAAATAAAAATGCTTTGAGAGGTTTATTTGCACATCATAAAACATGCAATGCAATTTAAATATAGAAGAAACAAATCTGCACCATCCAAACATGTAACTTCAGCTAAAAAGACAAGCTACCGATTACTACATTATATTCCATTCCATCTTTATATATTTATATTAATATAATTGAATTGTCACCTGCCACCTGAATTTAGTGTGATTCCCTTTATATAAATAGATATTTCTACCATAAATTTGTGCAGAAAATGTCTCCAGAATGAAGGAACTCCAGTGTTTAAGTCTCAATCTTCCGGGGGAAGACTTATTTATTTCAGCGCTGTCTATTCTTCAAAATGCTGTTAAAATCTTCTCGTCTTGTTCTCGGGACCCCAGTATTGTTCATCGTCTCTAGGGCTGAACGATTTTGAAAACAAAATCTAATTGTGAATATTTTGATTTACATTGTAATTGTGATGTGAGTTGATCAATTTCACCTAAATACTCTATTTTTTATTGAAAAACATATATAAATGATTATTTTTTGATCTGTACCAAACTAAGATGTTTTAAGTCTACAGAATATGATGCGTAGGCCAGGACATCTCTGCAGCGCGACGGTATTTCATTTAAAACATTTTGCCTTAAACAAATATTGCAATTTAAAAATCGCAGTAGGCAATCCTGCGACATACCCCTAATCTGAGCCCTTAGGTTGCCACCACTTTTCAACTCAAAGGGCCAGATTTCCTAAAGGTCTGCGTGAGTAAAAACGTGTGCAAACTTGATATCACCAGCAAATGAACACGTAAGCTGATCTACTAACGGTGTGCACGCAGAGTGACCTCTTTCAAAAGATAGCAGCTGTTGTTCATTTATTACTTTTGCCTTAATGAATATGCAGTTTGGGGCGTTTCAAGATAACCTGCAAACACATTTATTTACTACACGCAGTGTGATCTAACAAGCATAAAAGCATTTTCATGTGAGTGCAGCAGCATCTGTATTTAATACGTTTGAAAGGAAGGTGCAAACCAAGTGTTGCAGAGATGGCTGCTGTTATCGATGCGAGAAGGAGACACAGGCGTAATGAAAGAAGACGTAGAGAAATGAACAATATTAGATATTATTATTCTATATCCAATATATAGAAATACAATTATTTTATTTATTTGATGAACTTTATGAATAGAATAGTGTTGTTGTATTTTCCTTTAGCTTTGGCCAAACTGTTGTTTTAACATTCATGCCAGTAAAGCAAATTTTGTTTCGACCTGACTTCTTTTCTCCGTGAGATGGAAGAATTTAGAAAGTTGCGTGGGGCTGCGGGGAGCCCCCAGCTGCTGCAGTGCATGGATCAGGTGTGAAATTCATCCAGCCAGAGGGAACGATCACCAGCTGTTCACAGCGTGTTGGTCATAACAGCGTCACAACCCGTTGTAGGTATTGGAGAGGGAATGGGGCGTTGGGGCGTCCACGGACAGGAGATCGCGGAGCGGACGGTCGGTGGTCGTTACCTCTGGCTGGATGAAGCACGATCTGCTGACATTTCCTGGCGTACTGCATCTGTTTCTGCTGGGGTTTCCCAAAGCAGTTTTTCAGGTGTGCTGTCCAAGTACTTAGTGCCATCTCAGGCAGGATGGGCAGGTACAGACGATTTCCACTGAATGAAACAACAGGTTTTTACGCAGTGGCTGTTTTCCCTCCCGACTCTCCATGGCGGAAACCCTCATTTAAATACATTAAATACTGCTCCTGTTGTCCTCTATGCAATAATTCTTAGTAAATCACCCATAACAGGTACTAAAATTGCACGTGCAATATTTTAGAATGCACACGCAATTTAGTGCTCTTTACTCAGGATGTTAGTAAATCCGGTCCTGTGTGGGTAAAACCCAGTGGGAACCCAGACTTACAGGCTCTTACAGGTGCAGGCTATGAGAAGCTCCAGGTTACAGGTCATTTAAGTTCTCTGTAGTGGAAAAGGTCGGTCCGTCCTTCAGCCCGTCCTCCTCACTGACAACAACAGGACTGATTACATGTTGGTGGTCAGTGATGTGGGATATAGAACTGCACCTCAGTCCAAATGTAATCATCGTCTAATTCCTCCGAGTTTCAGATATTTTTAGACCGTGAAGATGTTGTTTCCCTCCTGCGGGGAGGACTGAGCGTCTGCTGTTAATCTGCTCTGTGATCTGCTGTTATTCACTTATTATTCTGATCTTCTGTTCTGGATTAAACTGAGGAAAATCTCTAATTCTTCTTATTCTGATCTGATCTTCTTGTCAAACACAGAACGCTGCGTGTGTTTACATCTGCTGTCAATACAAACAGGTTTTAATCCAGATTAGAGGCAGAGGGACGGGAATAGCAGCTCCGCAGCCTCGTCATCAATACAACTAACCGGCATTAACTGATGATTATGTGACGGCGCAGAGTTGCTGTTTAAAACTCGATGGACGCTCCCCCTCAGTCTGAGGAGAAAAGAGGAATTAGCTTCATTCAGCTCGGATCGGATCAGAACACAACGGCCCAGAATCAAACTGAGTCCTGCTGCAGGAAATAGTTCAGACTGAGACAAAGAAATCTGCTGAGGACAAAGAAAAGTCCTGCAGTTTAACACAGACAGCAGGGTTATTTTAGGCTTAGCGCTCAAACGCTGCATCCAGCGTGTCCTTTTCCACTGCTTAAAGGACACGTCTGTGTGTCCACGTGTGTGTAATCATCCCTCCTGTCCACTCTCCCTGTGAAGTGACCTCTTCCTTATGTTCACGCATCGACACCGAAAGGCTGATGTTCACTGTGAATATGGGAGCTGGCGTTGCAGCCCAGTGGCGCCCGCTGAGCTGCAGGGATTTTATTTTACAGAGTTGTTTACCGTCGTCGGCTCCACTCGAGCAGCGGCTCTCAAACTTTTTCACGTCAAGGACCCCTGAAATGACACAAAGTAGTCCAGGGACCCCCATTTGATTTTTTTCCTGGAATTATAGTGAAAATAAATGATTCCCCTTTTTGCTGGGGACCCTCTGGACCCCCTTCGACGACCCCTGGGGGTCCCCGGAGCCCACTTTGAGAGTCACTGCACTAGAGGGCTGAGGATCACTTCCCCAGCTGAGACAGGAACACAATGATCGGTCTATTAAACAGTTTCAACAGGGGGAAAAAAAGACTGCAACAAAGCTGTTCTGTGCTCGAGCAACAAACTGTGCAACAGGAAATGAACTTCCGACAGCAGCTACGTCGCGACGTCCAGCCGGAGCAGAGGGAAGGTAAAATAGAGCTAAAAGCTTCATGAGACTGACTCTACTTTGTATCTGACAGTGAGATCTGTGCTCTCAGTGAGTCAGTTGGTTTCTGTTGTTGTTGTGATGCTCTGTGACGTGAACACTCCTGAGCTGGAAAAGGGGGTGTTTTTCCCTGTTCTTCCTGTTCTGCCAATGTTGAGTGAAAGCAGCAGCAGCCCGGGAATGTTTATGGGAAAGGTGCTAAAATATTGGATAAACTACAATAGTAGATAGTTTTCAAGAAACCTACCGTCCTGATTTACGGCGACACACGGCAGCCAAAAACACAAAGTGTTAGATTTTAGGCAATTTTTCTTCCTTAACATTTTTTCCTTCAGACTAGAGGAAAGAAAACGTCCAAAATACAGTTTTAGTAGTTTATTTTACTTCAGTTTGTCTCTGTGCGTCTGTAGATTTCTACTAAAAGTTAATGCTTCGCGTCCTGCCGGTACCGTTGGAAAGCTCGTTCTCGCTGTCTGATCCAAATATGGTCGTTTCCTTTGTAGAAGCAAAGAGTGGTGAAAGTACAGAGGTGGATTTATAAACATGAAATCTGATTGGCTAGTGTCGATTTCTGATGTGATTGGTTTAGATCCATCACTTTGATACTTCCTGGTTTAGCTTTCTGCGGGCGGCTGTTACTCAGTTATCAGTTTTGTCGTGTTGTTTTTTAAGGACTTTCCAGTTGTCTTCCTGACGATATTCTGAAGGTTTTTACAGATCATTCACAGCCTAAATTATAGAACATTTTATCCCCAAAAAATTTTTTTTAATGCCTGATGACAGTATTTTTTCATTTATGAAATAATAAAAGGAGAGATCTAAAATTCCCTCTGTAGAAACATTTGAGTCTAATGTGTCAACAAAATAAAACAATAATTTTGGACCTGACATGCTTAGTGTGATTAATGAACCAGGAAAGTTTCACGGTCAGTTTGTTGAGAGCTCGTTCCCGATCGTAGCTTCGGTCTGAACGACGCGATGTGAATGCAGCACGAGTCCACTTCAGCGTCCGGAACACCTGCACCTCGGCGTCCTCCTCAGACTCCGCCCACATTTCCAAAAACCCCAAAACAAAACGAAAACCTCCTCCTGCTGCCACGCCCCTTCCTCTCCACTGTAACCACTGCTGGTATCGGGGGACGGCGTGTTTGTGTTCATACAGCTCGTTTTGTCCCTGCAGCAACGAGGTGCGTCACCATGGTGACAAATTGACTTCCTGTGGGGACGCCAATGATGATGACGGTGTGTGTGTGTGTGTACAGTCAGCTCTGTGACACACACACCAAAAACGGTCTTTGGGAAATGACTTTTCTATTTTGTGACAACCGCTGACAACATTCATAACACACACACTTTAAATCCCAGCAGGATTCAAAGTGTGTGTGTGTGTGTGTGCGCATGTGTGATAGTGTGTGTTACGGTTGTCACACACCCTCGATGATATCAAACCGTCCTCGCCTCTCAGAGCGCCGGAAAATATTCATGAGCTCACCAGGGGAGTGTGTGTTTATGTGTGTGCACGTGTGTGTGTGTGTGAATAATAATAAAGCAGAACAGACGACAGAATTACCCTGAACCAGAAAAAAAGACAAAGAAGGAAAAGTAAGAAAGAAGAGGGAGAGGAAACAAAGAAGAAACAAACAAGGTGGAAGTACTGAGTGTACTACTCAGCTAAGGTCAGCCTTGGTACCGCAGTCCGGTACCACAGTCCGGTATTCCTGAGACCTCCAAGGCAAGTTTATTTGTACAGCACATTTCAGCAACAGGGCGATTCAAAGTGCTTTACATAAAAGCGACATGGAAATATAGGAAACGACTTTTAAAACGTATTTAAATGTGTCAAATAAAAAATAAAAACAAGTTAATTTACCTGCCAAATCTTTTTGTTCACCTTTTACTCTAATGGGTTACATATAATCAGGCTTTTTGCTTTCCATTGTTTTGCTTTTTTTGATTTCCCACCTCTCACACCAGTCAAACCTCGTACAATATTTATATCCTCTTAATCACGATCATCACTGTGAATCCAGATTGTTTGCGCTGCAATCTTTGTAAAACGCTCCCTCCTACTCGGGCCTGTTGGGACTCGGTCTGGCTACTTATGAGAGAGAGTTTCAAAAGCAAGTTAATCTGATTTTAGAGATATTTTATCTTGAAACATCAGCTGCTGGTAGGAACAGCTGGATCAGTGCATCAGTTATTATTGCTCCCCATTTGTCTTGTTATGGCACACCTCCCCAAAAATCTAACTGAACCACAAGAACTGTGATTGGCTGGAATTTCCTGCTACACATTTCCGGCTTGTTTGGAAGAGTGGAACATGATTGTTGAGAGGGGGTTTCCACAAGGAACATCCGTAACACCACTTCTTTTCTCAATTTTTACTAACGACCTTCCCAAAGTCAGCTCTTACTGTAAACTACATGTGTATGCTGACGACACTGTGATTAACACATCTAATTTCAACAAATATACAATTGAAGGATCTCTACAACTTGACTTCACCTCCATTCAGAAGTGGGTTTTTCTCTATAAACTATTACTGAATAAGAAGAAATCATGGTATGCTGTTTTGAGAGTCTCAGCGGTACCTTAAATTTGAATAATTCAATTCCCTCTTACCGAAAACAAGCATGCACCTCATCATACTCCCTTAGACACACTCAGCAACCTTTCTTTCTTGTCCCCAAGACAAAGAAAGAAATCGTCAGAAACGCCTTTTAATATAAAGCTCTATGTATTTCTGTGGGTGATGCAGGTTTGTGGGAATGTTGTGCGGGAGGGTTGAGAGCCTCTTTCTTTTTCTATGAATGTACGTCTCCTGTTTGTCTCTTGTGATTGTGCTTCTTTGATTGTATAACCACTTTTGTGTTTTGTGTTGGACCCCCTTGAAAACGAGATTGTTCATCTCAAGAGGTTATCCAAAAATAAACTTACCAGTTGCATACAAACCCCACCACCAACTAGCGTTTTCGCGCTGTAACTGCAGAGCGACTCACCAAGTGTAAAAGCTATGACGGCTGCGGCGAAGTATAAACTCGCAATTTACACAGCAATGAACAGGATTTCTCACTATTGATAATCATCATTTTATGAGGGTGACAAATGTAATCCAGGTGTGATTCAGACAGGCGTGAGAACGGAGAAGACGAGCGACAGATGAAAAATGAACGTAGCCGCTCGCTGCAGCCATAAAAACCGCCACACCTGCTGTGTTCAGGTCAGTCTGCTGCTGCTCGGAGGCTCCGCAGCCAAAAGTAGGACAAACTGAGGGAGAGTCCCAGAGAGCGAAGAAGAGGAAATGAACAAAGAGAAGAAATTTAACTACGCACACACACACCGTAACACACACAGCTGTATATATGTGTGTGTGTCGGATTCTGTCATCTCTTTGAAGAGCGAGTGTGAGAGTCAGCAGCAAACCACAGAGATAATATGGGGGTGGAGGTGTGTGTGTTACTGTGTGTGTGTTAATGTGTGTGTTACTGTGTGTGTGTGTTACTGTGTGTGTGTGTGTGTTACTGTGTTGCAGTGTGTGTGTTAATGTGTGTGTTACTGTGTGTGTGTTAGTGTGTGTGTGTTGCAGTGTGTGTGTGTGTGTGTGTGTTACTGTGTTGCAGTGTGTGTGTGTGTGTGTGTTACTGTGTTGCTGTGTGTGTGTGTGTGTTACTGTGTTGCAGTGTGTGTTACAGTGTGTGTGTGTGTGTGTGTGTGTGTACTGTGTTGCAGTGTGTGTTACAGTGTGTGTGTTAATGTGTGTGTTACTGTGTGTGTGTTAGAGTGTGTGTGTTGCAGTGTGTGTTACAGTGTGTGTGTGTGTGTGAGAGCCCGAGGTAAGGCAGCCTGTAATCATCACCTCGGCGTGCTGAAAGCAGCCTGTCCCTCATTTACATACGGGGGGGAGGGGGGAGAGAAAAGAGGAGTGAGATACAAACTGCTGCGTTTAACAAAGTAAACTGCTGAATGTTTCGTCGCTGAAGACACACCTGCCGCTTCAGTGGTGTTACCATGGTTACGTGCAGGTTAATACACCTGGAGCGCTGATTCGGGAGAGAAGATAAAGCAACGTTATGTAAAGTGTGTTTTTATGTCTCACAGCTGTGGTAAATAAGCACGGCTGTACATGTGCATTCCTTATGACGACATTACTTTACATCTTTGCTAACAGCCAAACGTCAAGACACAGCGAGCAGCTAGTAAGTTATTACCGACCAGTCCAACAGGAAGAAGAAGGCCAGCTCGCCGTCTGTCCTGCAGCCTTTCAGCTCTTTTAGCTCAACGAGTAAAAGCCAGTCTGATATTTACGCTCGTCCTGTTGCTCCAACGTCTTCTTCGGTCTCTTTGCAGCCTGACATCGATACTGAGATTACTGAGCTAGCTCCTTCCAAAGATCTTACGCTGTATACGCGTCTCGCCTCTCCTCATAGCTCGCTGAAGAGTCGTGTTGGTGCTGTAAAGTGTAACGCCGTTTGTGGTGACACACCGGTCAGTCAGGTTTGTGGACTACCGCTTTGAAGCCTCCAGTTTGACATTTTGGCCATGACCATCTTGGTTTATCGGAACCAGACGTGAGCATATTTGGACGAGGGGGTGGAGCTAGCTAGCTTGGTTAGCAAGGTGCATCTGTAATTCACATTAACTGTGATATTAGCTGGGATGCTAATTTTAGCTAGCAACAAACAGGTTTAGAACAAAACATACTTACTGAAAAATGAGCAGCTGACTCCTGATGAGCTTTTTCAGCGGCGCTGGTTAAACAGAGCAGCAGATACGAGTCGCCTCTATCCTGATTGACAGGTCGCCAATCAGCTTGTAGCCCCGCCCTAAAGCCTCCCCTGCTTCCTGGTCTCTGTTCCTCTAAATGGGACCATAATTTACTAAATGAACTGTGCTGTGTTGAAGAAGACTTGAAACTAGCGACTGAGACCAGAAACTCATCAGGAAAGTGTTTACTGAGGGAATAAATCAGCTGACAAGTAGAAACATTTTCTTAGAGACTTCTTTCTGCAGCCGCTGGAGTCGCCCCCTGCTGGCTGCTGGAGAGGACGCAGGTTTCAGGCTTAGTTGCATCACACAGAACTTTTTCTTTGAGGTTTTACATCAGCAGGAAGTGTTTTAAATGATGAAGTCTTAAGAGAAAAATCTGATCAGAGGCTGAACTGCACTAACAATGGATGTTTGACCTTTGACCTCAGCTGACAACTGCTCTGTTTGGTATGAATACACCAGCTGCTGCACACGCACACAGCGTTGGCTGGGTGTGGCTCGTTCCTCCTCAGAATCCTTTGAGTCTGAAATAAAAACACTTTATACTGTCAACAGAGAGAGACGTTCGTACAAAGACAGGCGGGGAGGCAGACAGACAGGCAGCTGATCTGAATTCAGCAGATGAAACATGCATTTATTTTCTCTCTCTCTCGAGTCTTTTTCCTCATTTTTGACTTTAACGCTCCACCGCCTCCAGCTCTCTCTCTCTCTCGTCCTTCTTCTGTCCTTCTCATAACCTCTCTCTCTTTCTTTCTTCCAACTTTAACTCTCATTTTACTTCCTGACAGCCTGCAACTTTCTCTCCCTCTCTCTCTCTTTTTCTGTCTCTCTCTCTCTCTCTCTCTTCAGCTCTATGAATTATAGATGAACCTCTCTCTACCTCCCCCCTCTCTCTCTCCCTCCATCAGGCTGAAGGAGGAAATTATTACCATACAGACAGACAGGCCGCCATTGTGTGTGCGTGTGTGCGTGTGTGTGTGTGAGAGGATGTTCAGCATTACCATGGAAATGTTGAAGCATGAGTGTGTGTGTGTGTGTCCTGAGGCCTCTCTGGGTGTTTCCCAGCATGCACTGGGCAAGTTAAACAGCAAGTGTTCGTTCAGGGTTTCAGCCTGGACCAACACACAGCGGGAGGGAGGATAGAGCGAGCATGAGTTAAAGAGGAGAGAGAGAGATGAATAGGGTTTGGTATCGGAGAGAAACAGTTTTTTAATATTACTGGATCATACAGTGACGGGTTCACACCTAAAGGTCCGGTTCCTGAATCGAACCAGCGCCAGAATGATGCTTTGTTTTATTTTCCAGCCGGTCTGGTTTGTGTTCACAAATGCAAAACCTCAAATTATTTTTGGTCATACAATCAGCGGTGAAAAAGACAAACGACAACCCTCTAAATTTCATCTTGGAGCTCCATCAAGTTGGTCCGCAGTGAAAATCGGCCACTTTCGAGGATCTCCCATATGAACGTCTCATAGCGAGTATTAAATAATTTAATAAAGCAGACATTTCTAGAGAGAAACTCTGCACCAGACGTCTGATCACAGATCGTACCACCACTTGCTTGTGTTTGGCAAAGTGAAGTTACTGCAAAAAAACAGCAGCTTATGTTTTGAGAATCTGTTTTAATCTCCTTGGATGAATGAATCAGTGCATTAGGCTAAATCCCTACATGCTACATTAAAAAGTTCAATAATAAGGTGCCAACTTTCATCAACCGTAAATATTACATATTATAATAATTAGTCCAATATTATTGTTATTATATATGATGTATTTGTTTTATTTGACAGGTGTACCAATGGCGAATGGCGTTCACACCGGAAACGAACCGCTCCAGAGTTCACTTGACGGCGGTACGAGACCCCCTATTCGCGGTTGTTTGGTGCGCACCACAGTCCGAGTCTGCCCAAACAAACCGCACATAGTAGGTCAACGCTCCAGGGTTTGGTTCAGCCGGACTGAACAGGGTCGGTGTGAACGTACCCCAAAAGAACTTTAACCAGTCCATCAGTGTGCAGCGCTGTCAGCGCCCTCTAGAGGCTCTGCTGTTAATTGCAGAACACCATAATCAATCTCTCTAATAATAATAATAATAAGTCATTTAGCTGACGCCTTCATCCAGAGAGGCTTACAAGGGTAATATCGCTCAGGGACACAATAGTGAACATTACATTACATTACATTTAGCTGACACTTTTATCCAAAGCGACTTACAACTGCTGTATATGTCAGAGGTCGCACGCCTCTGGAGCAACGAGGGGTTAAGTGTCTTGCTCAGGGACACAATGGTGGACGGGTCACAGTGGGAATCGAACCCAGGTCTCACACACCAAAGGCATGTGTCTTATCCACTGCTTCAACGGACTGGTGGGTGGGGGAGGGGACGGAGTATACAGGGCCCTCATGTGAGAAGAGCCCATAAAGATACTAGAATGAATAGCCGTGGATGTGGGGAGGGACCCATTGAGAATAACTATGCACAGGGCCCAGATTTGTGTGCGGCGGCCCTGCACATTTTGAAAAAACTGCACTGCACTAGTTGTTTAATAAAGAAAATCTTATTTCTACAGCACTTCTCAAACCACCAGTGTTTCCACTTCTTGTGGAATATTAGACCTCTGCTCTGCTGGGAATCACTGGACCCTCATTACGCATAAATATAATAAATATAAAGGTAAATCTTTATTATCCTCGAGGGACAGTTTGTTGCACAGCCAGCAGCACAATCAGCACGACCAACACATAAACCATTCACACATAAAAAACCCAAACATAAACATGAGTCGCTGCTGTTCAGGAGGCTGACAGCAGCACACACAAATTAGCAGATTTTATCTGCGACCAGATGGGAGCAAGCTGAACTCCCCGAACGAAACGTGACCAGGGTCAGCGAGGACTGAACGGAGCTTCTTCCTTGTTCTGACTTTGTGTATTTCGGAGAAGTCACAGTCCTACAAATCCTTCCAGCCTCTTCCTGTTGTTCCTAATTTGTTTCTCCACATCACCTGACATCTAAGACGCAGAGCATGTGGAACATAATGAGACACAAAGCAAGAAGAACGATGTATTGATAGGTTAACAGGTAGAGATGTGTGAATCTGAGCTCCTCGGGCAGAGTAATGATCCTGCCGGTGGTGAGATCACGATTTGTCCTCCGTCTTTGCAGCAGTGACGTACAGCTGGGTGAGCTGCATGCCTGGACTCTTTTCACCTTGACATAGTCCTGCAGGTTGTTCTCTGATGATCTCAGGTGAACTCAGAGATGGGAAACTCCTGGAATCATAAAAACTCCGTCCATCTTCTGCCTCTTATCGCGTGCCGGGTCACGGTGGCAGCAGACGTCTCGCTCCACAGCATACTATCATATAGCAGAACCTGTTCTGCAGGTAAAAATGTTATTAGAGAGCTGGTTACAGTAAACAATCTCTGAAAGTCATTTGAATTATTCAGGAAAGCGTTCAGGAAATATACAACATTTACTGACTTTGGCAGATTACCGACCGATGTAACCAACAGGAACACAGTTAATGAGTAACGTAAATTTATGTCACTCTGTGTATTATTCCGGAGGATCTATTGACAGAAATGCAATATACCACCGTAGCTTCTCCTGCTCGCTTGGAAAGGGAGGGGTGAGCGGAAACCGATGGTGCATTCATGTAGTGTTGGAATATCAGAATCATTTTTTCCTCCTTAAATCTGTCAAATCTGTCAAAATCTGTGTTAGTGAGCACTTCTCCTTTGCCGAGATAATCCATCCTCCTCACAGGTGTGCCTTAGGCTGGCCACTATAAAAGGCCACTCCAGAATGCGCAGTTTCACTGTATTGGGTGGTCCGAGGGGGGGAGGGCAGAAACCAGTCAGTATCTGGTGTGCCCACCATTTGCCTCACACAGAGTTAATCCGGTTGTTGATTGATTGTGGAGTGTTGGTCCACTCCTCTTTAATGGCTGTGCGAAGTTGCGGTCAGGTCGAGACCCCGATGAGGATGACGAGCATGCAGATGAGCTTCCCTGAGACAGTTTGTGCAGAAATACTTTGGTTATGCAAACCGATTGTTGCAGCAGCTGTCCGGGAGGCTGGTCTCAGACCATCTTGGAGGTGAAGATGCTGGATGTGGAGGTCCTGGGCTGGTGTGGTTACACGTGGTCTGCGGTTGTGAGGCCGGTTGGATGTTTTGCCAAATTCTCTGAAACGCCTTTGGAGACGGCTTATGTTAGAGGGGCTACAGCTCTGGTGGACATTCCTGCAGTCAGCATGCCGACTGCACGCTGTGCTGTGTGATGGAACTGCACATTTTGGAGTGGCCTTTTATTGTGGCCAGTCTAAGGCCTTTTATTGTGGCCAGTCTAAGACACACCTGTGCAATTCCCATTCTGTCTGATCAGCATCTTGATATGCTTCACATGTGAGGTGGATGTATTATCTTGGCAAAGGAGATCTTTGAGTTCAGCTCATGAGTGGGGGCAAAAACAAAAGTGTTGCCTTTATAATTTTGATCACGTATTTTGCGAACATGTAATTTGTAATCTGGTTATAAAGGTTAGTTTGCTGTCCACGTAGTGTGAACTGGATTTCTGCGTGTTGTTTATACGCTCTGATCATCCAACACATCTTTGTAACAGCGTCCATGTTGATTCCACATTCTGATTTAAGAGCACATGAACACACACTGAAGTCGGAAGAACGACTTCTCAAATGAGACCATTCAAGGAGCACCTGACTGCACCGTGAGCCACTGGTTGCAATTTGCTACCCTCACCACTAGATGCCACTAAAATTTAAACACTGAACCTTTAAAAAGATATTGATAACTTTTATTTTATTTAAAAGATGAAGAAAGATGAAATAAAAACTTACCTTGTTTTATTTAATATATTTTTTTTCAACTAAAATTATTTTCTTTATAAGAACCAGATCTTCAAAGTATTTTCGTCTTACATTTCGGACCAAGACGGTATTAGTCTCAGCAGCATGTGAAGTTTGCCCTGATGGTGGCGCTAGAGGAAAGATCAGTGAGGTGGTGGATCCTCTGGAGAGCAGGAACATGTCGGGGTCCCGGTGAGTCTGGAAGACGAGCCGAAAGAAACCAGTTTGAGACCAGTTTTAAAAACCAGTCAGGAACCAAACCACCGGAGGTTTGAGCCGTTTTTCACTGCGTTGCCGTGGATACGGGTGTGTTGCCATGGCGACGTTATTCCACAGTTTGACCGTCGGATGAAAAGTGTGAAGCAGCAAAATATATTTTATTAATAACTTCAAAAAAGGGGGGAAGAGACACATAAGGAGCTCTGCGGGGCCGAGCTTCACCTGCTCAGGTGAGTCGCTCGCGGTCCGGCTCGCCGTTCACATGGATCTCTTTGTGGGTCGAAGGTGACTCCTTAGAGGATTTAAAATGAAAAGCTGAGATCACAGATCAGTTTCAGGCTGTTCTGTTGTAGCTGAGCTGATTCAAATAAACCACCTGCAGCAATCTGAGACCGGATCCATCGTTCCACTTAACCAAACACGTTCCCCAGTTTCCTCTGTGAGGATTTGAGGTCTTTTGTTTGTTTCGGATTGTTGGTCGCTTTGGACTCTGGAAACAACATATGACATGTCGCTGTCACAAAAGGTCCAGTAATTAGGAGATTACTGAATGAAAAAATGATCGATAGATGCATCCTGCTGAGGATGATCTGTGGCTTTTAGTTTGTAGGAACCTGACGACATCTGATGAAAAAGATTTGGAGACGTTTCCTGTAAAATGTCTTTTATTAAAAGTGCTGAGTTTGAGCTGGATGACCTCGGACCTGTAAATGAAACAAACATTCATCTGTCTGATAAACTCTCACGCTGCAGTCACTGTGTCCTTAGACAGCAACAACTCTAATCTGCATTCCCGTCATCAGAAAGTCTCTGGTTTCCTTTTGTGGCTAAATCTGCAGGACTCCTGTCACAAGTGTTTCTCTGGTCTCTGTCCCTGCGTGGCCCGAAGCCCGTCTGAGCTAACGGGATCAAACTGAGCGTGAATCAGCTGCAAAAACCTTCACACACCTGCAGCTGAATGTGGGGCCTGAGCCGGTTCCAGCGGGAAACCAGACACGTAGCCGATATTAGATCCTGGTATTATATACAAGAAAAGGTTCCTCAAGGGGAAACACAGCTTGTGTTATCTGAGCTGATGACCTTGGGTTGATTTTTGACTCTGGTATTTGACAAACAGATAAACTCGTCGGTCTGTGGAAAAGTGGAAAACGCTGCTGCCAGGTTTTTAACTGGTTCCTGATTTCCCACCTCAATCCAGTTAATTTTACAGTATGGCTGGGCGATCATATGACATCAATAATTATCAGGATAAATATTAATATATTACTATATATAGACGCACAGGGAGGGGCGGGGCTGTGCGGTGAGGGGGAGAGAGGAGCAAACGCCGGCAGAAATTAACTCAACATCGAACTATATATTATACCGATATACCGCCCAGCCCCGCCAGTCGCTATGAATTTATTTATCCATTTGTCTTCTATCAAAGCAATCTGGCTGTGGGCCAGAAATTGCCGCCCGCTGGCGCAGGCTGAAGAGGTTTTCTTTAATTTCATTATCAATTAAACTTGTAGGAAGCAAGAGATGAGGAGGAGTTGGTGCAGCATTTAGGAGAATTTAATTTGTGGAAAATGTGAAATCGGCGTTAAAGGGGATTTTGCACTTTGTGACTTGCCTGGATGTGAATGTGTGTGTCGTGCAGCATCCAGCAGTATGGCTGCTGTGGGCGAACAGGTAACCGCTGGGTATAATGGAAGCGTTGATGTGATTCCACTGTGACTGTGTTGTTAAATGTGCGGTCGTTGTGACGATAAAGGCCGGTCCTGTCCCGTTTGATCTTTCTCTTCTTGGACCTCTGCAGCTGTTTGAAAAGCGCTTGTGTCGGCCGACGTTGTAGAAATAAATGTGACCTCTGTGACTTCATGTTTGCTGCTGAGTTGTAATGTCGCTCTCTCTCTCACCTGCGGCAGGTAAAGAGGAGCTGCCATGTTGGCCTCCTCCATCCTCCCGTTCCTCCTCCTCCTCATCCTCCCCCCTCCCTCCCATCCCGCCGATGTCTTTGTGGAGCTACATGACGCCCCCCTCTCTCACCTGGTGCTGGACCCGGGGACGGGGCGCCTCTATGTGGGTGGGGTCGACCACCTCTACCAGCTGACCTCTGACCTGGAGGTGATGTCACACGTGAGGACCGGCCCTCACCTGGACTCCCCGGACTGCCTCCCCCCGATCGTGCCCCAGGACTGCCCCTCGGCCACGCCCACGCACAACCACAACAAACTGCTGCTGGTGGAGGCGGGGCAGGGGGCGGAGCCAGGGAGTCTGATCGTCTGCGGTTCGCTCTATCAGGGGATCTGTGACAAGAGGTAACGCAGTCTATGGTGATTTATGGTCATTTTAGAAATCAAGCGACAGTGAGCTGATTGGATATGATTTCTTCTTCTCTGCTCCTGTAGGAGTCTGTCCAACATCTCTCAGCTCATCTATCAGACGTCCAACCCCGTCGACACTCAGTACGTCGCTGCCAACGACCCCCGAGTCTCCACCGTCGCCGTGGTGATAACCACAGAGAACAAACAGGAGGGGGCCGGCGGCGTCCTGCGTTTGATGCTGGTTGGTCGAGGCTACACCAGTAAAGGTCCCGGTGATATCCCGCCCATCACGACGCGGCGCCTGTTTCCCGTGGTCCCACCTCGCCGGGCGTTCTCTCAGGAGGAGGAGCTGGGGAAGCTCGTCGTAGGAAGTTACTCCGAGTACAACAACCACTTTGTGAAGGCCATCGCCCACGGCAACCACGTGTACTTCCTGTTCTCTCGACGGGACATGTGGCACAAGAAGGAGTACCGGACCTACGCCTCCCGGCTCTGCACCTCCGACCGCAGCTTCTACTCGTACGTGGAGGTGCCGCTGCTGTGCCACGGCGGGTACAACCTGGCTCAGGGGGCGTGGTTAGGAAACCACTCGGGTGAACCCGCCCTGTTCGTCGTCATGGCAGCGGGACAAGCATCCACGCCTGTAGCGACCGCTCGCTCGGCGCTGTGCGTTTACGGGATGGCGGAGCTGGACGCCATGCTGCGGAAAGCACAGGAAGTGTGTTACACGGAGGGAGGACGAGGAAGCAGCGGACAGGAAGAGGCCTACATCGAATACGCCGTGTCATCAAAATGTCTGAAATTACCAAAGGTGAGCACGCAAGGTTCAGCCCGGATGGTCCGTAAGGGTTCTGTACGTCGAGCTTTAGGACCAGCTTTGAATCTACGTTGCGGTTGTGCCGCAGCCCATGCTTCGCCGCCTGCGCCGCACTGCAGCCTGACACACACTAAGATTCGATAACATTTGGAAAGTCCAGAAGAGCTGCATCATTATCATTTTACCCCCATTCAAGGAAGCGGAGGGCTAACAGGAAGTTACTCGGCCCGACCAGCGGAAGTCGAGACAAACCAAGCAGAGCCTTAAACCTGCATCCTCTCTAACGGCCAGCAGGGGGCGACTCCAGCAGCTGCAGAAAGAAATGGGATAAATAGAAGCAGGGCTGGGCAATAAAACAATAATGATAATTATCACAATATAATTTTCCTCAGTAACAAAATAACAAATGTTCAATATATCGTCAGCAAATATTTGATTTAATTCATCAGAAACAAAATAGCAAAACAAATTAGCACTTAATTTTTATATTAAGATGTTTATTTGGTTGAAGAAAAGGTACTGAAAGAAGAGTTACTAATCATATTTTTCAAAAAATATCATATTTCAAAATTATATTAAATAATATTTTTTGAAAAATAATTATTTTGAATGTTCAACCTCAGATATTTGAAGTATTCTGATGTTTGGCATCAAGTGTTTGTCACGTTCTGACCATAAAGTAGAGTTTAACCTCACAATTAACCATCTGGCCCTTCAATTTATATTCAAGGGCAAAAATCAGACTTTAAACTTGAAAGAAATAATAATTTGATATTTATCGCGATAATTATCGATATCGAGTCATATGAAATGTTTTTATCGTGATAACAGCCCTATATAGAAAATGTTTCTACTTGTCAGCTGATTTATTCCCTCAGTAAACACTTTCCTGATGAGTTTCTGGTCTCAGTCGCTAGTTTCAAGTCTTCTTCAACACAGCATGATGTTCATTTAGTAAATTATGGTCCCATTTAGAGGAACAGAGACCAGGAAGCAGGGGAGGCTTTAGGGCGGGGCTACAAGCTGATTGACGACCTGTCAATCAGGATAGAGGCGACTCGTATCTGATGCTCTGTGTAAATTTAACCAGCGCCGCTGAAAAAGCTCATCAGGAATCGGCTGTTCATTTTCCAGTTAGTACGTTTTGTTTTAAGCCGTTTTGTCGCTAGCTAAAATTAGCATCCCAGCTAATATCACAGTTAATGTGAATTACAGATGCACCTTGCTAACCAAGCTAACTAGCTCCACCCTCTCGTCCAAATATGGTCACGTCTGGCTCCAAAAAAACAAGATGGCGACGGCCAAAATGCCAAACTGGAGGTTTAAAACAGTTAACACAGTTTATGGATGTAACATAAACGTGTTCTCACTCCGTACGAAGAGAACGGTCGAAGCATCACATGACTTGTTGATCGTGACTTGGCACAGCAAAGAGTTATGACTCGTTAAACGAGTCCTCCGCACATTCTTCTTCAGAATGTGGTGCCTACATTACCCACAGTGCAATTCTCCCTCTGACGAGGTGGTAGATTGTGGTATTCTATGCTAGCAGCGGCTAATGTAGCCTGCAGCAGAGATGAACTCTCTTAACTTCATCACTGTTGTTTTATTTCGTTTTTGTTTTAAATTTTAGTTTAGTTTTTATTAGTTTTAGTCTTTGTGGCTCTGCTGCTTTCTCTTTGTGTAACTTATGTAAATTAACTAAAATAATAAATTTTTGAGTTTTTGTTTCGCACTCAAAGCTTCAAAACGGACGTCCACAGACCAACGGGTGACGTCTCGGTGACTACTCCCCCGCTCCTTTTATAGAGTCAACGAGAGGTCGACACAGTAGCATAAATGCTCATGGCGGCTACGTGCACGACCTTCGGTTTAGACTGGTCGCAGAAGTATAAGTTGGCCTTCAGACTTGCAGTTTCCTGTCTCATGAAGACGGCTAGTGGGAGGAGGTAGGAGCAGCGTGTCCATGCGACACCTGCTGGTCAGATGGTGAATGATGTCAGAACGTAAAGTAGGACGTCTTTTCCCTCCAGAGGTGAATAAACCAGAGTTTTTAGATTTAGTGATATGAAGAATTTATAAATGCTGGTATTGAAAGTCTGTCCAGTTGTAAATGTTAGTAACGCACATGCCAGCAGCAGTGTGTCAGCGTGTCCGGATACTCCGCCCACACATGAGGAGCTGTTCCCAGCATGCACTGGGTCACGGGGTCAGCTGTCCAGGCTCCATACCAGAGAACACAAAGACGGGCGTTGTGTGATGTGGTTAAATTAACATATATCCTGGGACTGATAGATTTTATAGATAAACCAGATAAAATGTTTCGTCATCTGCGATTCCACCGAGAGTCGATCGCATTGATTGATCAGTGAGCTCTCGGTCAGCGGCCAAATGCGACATCTGACGACGTCACAGTTTACATGTCGTGACATCACAGATTAACAGCTGGTTTGGTAAGAAGCTGTCGATGGTCACATCCATCTCACTGCTGACCTTAATTCTGTGTGTGTGGATTAGAGCCGTTATCCTCAGCAGCTGGATTTATCGCCAGACAGCTGTCAGTCAAACACACAGAGGTACACACAGCTGGTCGGACCGGTCTGACCCACATAACACACACACACACACACACACACACACACACACACAGATTAAACTGCAGTGACTTTGTGAATAAAAACATCAGTTTAAAGACGAATGGAAATGCATGTTTTTAAAAAATTGACCTGCTCAGCGTAGGCGACGTGTCCCCACCACTTTTTGAAAGCATTTGTTAAAAATGTTCTGAAAAATAGCTTGCAACAAGAAATGTTACACAACAAATGTAAATAACATGCAATTTTTTTAAAAAAAAGGAAAAAAAACAGATTTGCATTGTGCAAAAAAATTACTTAAGGTAAAAAAACAACAACTATTTATTGATTACCGTATGATATTCCAGTATATTTTTATATTCTGAATTGTCACCTGCCACCTAAATTTTGTGTTCCCCTTTACATAAATAAAGTACATCATCTTCTTTTTGTTTAAGGAAACTCGCTAAATTTCAGATAGACAAGACTCTAATGTCAGAGCTTTCATTGAATCTGTCATTTCATTTTCCATCAGCTGCTGGTCTGGTAACCTTGGTATCAAAGATAGGATCACTAAAGCAGCCAGCAAGATAGTGGGTGTTTAGTTTAGCAGTCTGAATCATATATTCATTATTATAATAATAATTATAATAATAATAATCTTTATTTGTAGAGCACTTTTCAAAAACAAGTTACAAAGTGCTTTAACAAGTATAAAGACAATGATACAGAAACAATACAAGATAAAAGCATGAAAACATTGAAAAGACTAAAATACACGTTTAAGATAAATATAAAATTAGTAAAATACATACATTAAGCGTGTGCTTATAAAAGCAACGGCTATTCGCTCATCCTCTTAACTGAGTTTACTCTACTACCATCTGGCCTGCGCTTAAAAGCCCCTATTGCCAGAAAAAACAGGAAAGAACTCCTTCATCCCGTCTCCACCCAAGCCTCAGATGCAAATAGCAGGAGGAGGTCGCCACCTTACTGATGTTGAGGGGATGGTCGACGATGATCACGCCAACAAGAGATTGGAGCAGCTATGTATCGGAACTGAGATGCATTATATCCTGTCTGTGGTATTTTATCTGCAGGGTTATATCTTATTTATGTAAAAGTTGCGCAAAATATCATATTGTAGTGTGGGATAATTGCTGTAGTGCAGAATGTCAGTGGTGTGATAGGCGTACATATATTTTATTGTTGTCAATGCCTTTTGTTTTCAGCTAGGACGACCAGCGTTGCATTTGTGTAAGGAATCCGGTGTATACGTTCATTGCCACTCCAAATTGCCCATTTGGGATAAATAATAAATGACTGATTGATTGATCATGTTTTGTCACAACTCTAATCTGAGCCCTTAAATGTCCCCACCACTGTTCAACACAAAGTGACGCTCAGTGTACTTGTGTCCTGGTCTGAGTCTGTTTCAAACACTTACAAGACTGTGCTTCCTTCAGTCCTGATAAGTTTCTCACCGGGTGCCTTCACAGAAAATATCTCCACGGGTTTCTGCGTTTTTGACTGTATAAAAGAATAGACGTAGTGTCCGCGGCGTCGCCTGCTGGATTCTGAATTGTGTAGTTGACACCAGTCCAACCTGATCTCTTTATCGTACAGTATTTATTTCCTCTTATTCACGATCGTCACCGTGAATCTTGGTAAAAGCAGTCAAAACAGCGGAGAAAAACTTAAAATTCTCCTCGGCCCTGCTCAGACTGACCTGAGGTCTGAGCAGCGGAGAGAAGAGACCAACATTTCCCTGCAGGTGTTTCTGTTTACTATCATTTACATAACTATCAGTGTGTATGTGAAATTACAGAAGGTTAGAATATACAAAATACATATACATGTGGCGGTGCACCACTGCAACAAAGGCAGAAAGTTTGTCTGGAGCCCTGCAGTGAAATGTCCCTGTTTCAACTTGAAACAAGCAGAAACCTTGTTGTTGTTGTTATGATGATGTTATGTGGACAGGTGTGTTAAATACTTTGATGGCTTGAGCTCATCAGAAGACAAAGACAGAAGCTAACGGAGCTTAAACTTTCTCTCTCTCTCTCTCTCTCTCTCTCTCTCTCCCCATTCGTGTTCAAGGACTCTCTCTCAGAGTACCCCTGTGGGGGGGAACACACCCCGAACCCCATCGCCAGCGCTGTGCCGCTCAGGGCCACGCCCACATTCACCTCCACCACCCAGCTGACCTCTGTCACCACTGCGACAGAGGCGGGACACACCATCGCCTTTCTTGGAGACAGAGAGGGACGACTGAACAAGGTAACGTCAAGTACACACAGTACATACTCTATTCTATATGTGTATCTGTAGTACAGAAAACAGTGCGTCCACCTCGTTCCCCCTCCCATGATTCCTTGTGTGAGTTGTTTTTAGCGGCGTGTTGCAGCTATCTCATTCTGTTCCTGGGGATTTTGGGTATATTGTGAAGACAACCTGTCACACCTTCATCTGGATCATGTGTACTACTGTTATGGCTGCACTGGTGAACTGACTGCACTGGTGAACTAGTGTTATGGCTGCACTGGTGAACTAGTGTTGTGGCTGCACTGGTGAACTAGTGTTGTGGCTGCACTGGTGAACTAGTGTTGTGGCTGCACTGGTGAACTAGTGTTATAGCTGCACTGGTGAACTAGTGTTGTGGCTGCACTGGTGAACTAGTGTTATGGCTGCACTGGTGAACTAGTGTTGTGGCTGCACTGGTGAAATAGTGTTGTGGCTGCACCTGGTGTACTGGCTGCACTGGTGAACTAGTGTTGTGGCTGCACTGGTGAAATAGTGTTGTGGCTGCACCTGGTGTACTGGCTGCACTGGTGAACTAGAGTTATGGCTGCACTGGTGAACTAGTGTTATGGTTGCACTGGTGTACTGGCTGCACTGGTGAACTAGTGTTATGGCTGCACTGGTGAACTAGTGTTATGGCTGCACTGGTGAACTAGTGTTGTGGCTGCACCGGTGAACTAGTGTTGTGGCTGCACTGGTGAACTAGAGTTATGGCTGCACTGGTGAACTAGTGTTATGGTTGCACTGGTGTACTGGCTGCACTGGTGAACTAGTGTTATGGCTGCACTGGTGTACTGGCTGCACTGGTGAACTAGTGTTATGGCTGCACTGGTGAACTAGTGTTGTGGCTGCACTGGTGAAATAGTGTTGTGGCTGCACTGGTGAAATAGTGTTGTGGTTGCACTGGTGTACTGGCTGCACTGGTGAACTAGTGTTATGGCTGCACTGGTGAACTAGTGTTATGGCTGCACCGGTGAACCAGTGTTATGGTTGTACTGGTGTTATAGCTGCACTGGTGAACTGACTGCACTGGTGAAATAGTGTTGTGGCTGCACTGGTGAAATAGTGTTGTGGCTGCACTGATGAACTAGAGTTATGGCTGCACTGGTGAACTAGTGTTATGGTTGCACTGGTGAACTAGTGTTGTGGCTGCACTGGTGAACTAGAGTTATGGCTGCACTGGTGAACTAGTGTTATGGCTGCACTGGTGAACTAGTGTTATGGTTGCACTGGTGAACTAGTGTTGTGGCTGCACTGGTGAACTAGAGTTATGGCTGCACTGGTGAACTAGTGTTATGGCTGCACTGGTGAAATAGTGTTATGGCTGCACTGGTGAAATAGTGTTGTGGCTGCACTGGTGAACTAGAGTTGTGGCTGCACTGGTGAACTAGAGTTATGGCTGCACTGGTGAACTAGTGTTATGGCTGCACTGGTGAAATAGTGTTGTGGCTGCACTGGTGAAATAGTGTTGTGGCTGCACTGGTGAACTAGTGTTGTGGCTGCACTGGTGAACTAGAGTTATGGCTGCACTGGTGAACTAGTGTTATGGTTGCACTGGTGTACTGGCTGCACTGGTGAACTAGTGTTATGGCTGCACTGGTGTACTGGCTGCACTGGTGAACTAGTGTTATGGCTGCACTGGTGAAATAGTGTTGTGGCTGCACTGGTGAAATAGTGTTGTGGCTGCACTGGTGAAATAGTGTTGTGGTTGCACTGGTGTACTGGCTGCACTGGTGAACTAGTGTTATGGCTGCACTGGTGAACTAGTGTTATGGCTGCACCGGTGAACCAGTGTTATGGTTGTACTGGTGTTATAGCTGCACTGGTGAACTGACTGCACTGGTGAAATAGTGTTGTGGCTGCACTGGTGAAATAGTGTTGTGGCTGCACTGGTGAAATAGTGTTGTGGCTGCACTGATGAACTAGAGTTATGGCTGCACTGGTGAACTAGTGTTATGGCTGCACTGGTGAACTAGTGTTATGGCTGCACTGGTGAAATAGTGTTGTGGCTGCACTGGTGAAATAGTGTTGTGGCTGCACTGGTGAAATAGTGTTGTGGTTGCACTGGTGTACTGGCTGCACTGGTGAACTAGTGTTATGGCTGCACTGGTGAACTAGTGTTATGGCTGCACCGGTGAACCAGTGTTATGGTTGTACTGGTGTTATAGCTGCACTGGTGAACTGACTGCACTGGTGAAATAGTGTTATGGCTGCACCGGTGAACCAGTGTTATGGTTGTACTGGTGTTATAGCTGCACTGGTGAACTGACTGCACTGGTGAAATAGTGTTGTGGCTGCACTGGTGAAATAGTGTTGTGGCTGCACTGGTGAAATAGTGTTGTGGCTGCACTGATGAACTAGAGTTATGGCTGCACTGGTGAACTAGTGTTATGGCTGTACTGGTGAACCAGTGTTAAGGCTGCACTGGTGTACTGGTGTACTGGTTGTACATGTACTGGCTGCAGCTTCAGCTGGTCCCTGAACAGATAGAAATCTTCAGATATGTTGTTTGTTTCAGAGTTTCTGACTGTGGAAATCAGCTGTTTCCTGTTTGTGTTTGTTTGTTACTTGAGTCTGCAGCAGGAAACACTTCTCTGGCTGAAGACACACAACTCATTTATCACACACACGCACAGTGAACAGAGAGCAGCTTGTAGCCGGCGGCTCTTTATCAACAAAACAACGCGCACACACACACAATGAGACTGAATGTGTGTAATGACTAACAGGCATTTAGCTGGGGGGGGGTCACAGGGGAGCGTGCTCAGACTCTTGTTGTTGATTGGTTATTGGTCCCCCAGGTGCACTCTGGGTAAGGATCCAGCAGGACACCCCTGAAACATTTAATGTGTGTGTGTGTGTGTGTGTGTGTGATAATGAGGTCTAATCCTGCCTTAGAGCCTCGGTGAGGTAAACAGAAGAGCTTTGATTCTCCCTGTTAATATTTAATCACACACACACACACACACTGTAACACACACTGTAACACACACTGTAACACACACACACACTGTAACACACACACACACTGTAACACACACACACACACTGTAACACACACTGTAACACACACACACACACACTGTAACACACACACACACACACTGTAACACACACACACACACTGTAACACACACTGTAAAACACACTGTAACACACACTGTAACACACACACACACACACACTGTAACACACACACACACTGTAACACACACACACACACTGTAACACACACTGTAACACACACACTGTAACACACACTGTAACACACACTGTAACACACACACACACACACTGTAACACACACTGTAACACACACTGTAAAACACACACACACTGTAACACACACTGTAACACACACTGTAACACACACACACACACACTGTAACACACACTGTAACACACACTGTAACACACACTGTAACACACACACACACACTGTAAAACACACACACACTGTAACACACACTGTAACACACACACACACACTGTAACACACACTGTAACACACACACACACACTGTAACACACACAGTAACACACACTGTAACACACACACACACACACTGTAACACACACTGTAACACACACACACACACTGTAACACACACTGTAACACACACAGTAACACACACTGTAACACACACTGTAACACACACACACACTGTAACACACACTGTAACACACACACACACACACTGTAACACACACTGTAACACACACTGTAACACACACACACACACACTGTAACACACACTGTAACACACACACACACACTGTAACACACACTGTAACACACACACACTGTAACACACACACACACTGTAACACACACTGTAACACACACTGTAACACACACACACACACACTGTAACACACACTGTAACACACACACACTGTAACACACACTGTAACACACACACACTGTAAAACACACACACACACTGTAACACACACACACACTGTAACACACACTGTAACACACACACACACTGTAAAACACACACACACACTGTAACACACACACACTGTAACACACACTGTAACACACACTGTAACATACACACACACACACTGTAAAACACACACACACACTGTAACACACACACACTGTAACACACTGTAACATACACACACACACTGTAAAACACACACACACACTGTAACACACACACACACTGTAACACACACACACACACTGTAACACACACACACACTGTAACACACACACACACACTGTAACACACACACACACACTGTAAAACACACACACACTGTAACACACACACACACTGTAACACACACACACACTGTAACACACACACACACTGTAACACACACACACAGTAACACACTGTAACACACACTGTAACACACTGTAACACACACACACACACTGTAACACACTGTAACACACACACACTGTAACACACACTGTAACACACACACACACTGTAACACACACTGTAACACACACACACACACAGTAACACACTGTAACACACACACACACTGTAACACACACTGTAACACACACACACACTGTAACACACACTGTAACACACACACACACTGTAACACACACTGTAACACACACACACACTGTAACACACACACACACACTGTAACACACACACACACACTGTAACACACACACACTGTAAAACACACACACACTGTAACACACACACACACACTGTAACACACACACACTGTAACACACACACACACTGTAACACACACACACACTGTAACACACACACACACTGTAACACACACACACTGTAACACACACACACACTGTAACACACACACACTGTAACACACACACACTGTAACACACTGTAACACACACACACACACTGTAACACACTGTAACACACACACACACACTGTAACACACTGTAACACACACACACACACTGTAACACACACACACACACACTGTAACACACTGTAACACACACACACACACACACTGTAACACACACACATAAAGTAGATGCTGATCTCGTTCAGTTTGTGTGTCGTAGTTGAATTCTGACGGTGACCACTGAGGTCAAAAGGTCATCTGTAGTGATGACCGCCAACCTGACCGGCCCTGCTTGAAGGTGGTCTGCTAATCACCTGGTTGGCGGTTCCTCCCCCGGCTCCTCCTCATCCAAGCGTTGCTCCTGATTGGTTGGACCAGCTGCAACTCAAAACTGTGATTCCTTTGGATGATTCGCATCCTCAGCTGACACACCTGCACTCATCACTCAGCGTCTGTGAACAGCATGTTTGGGTTGTTTGCTTGTAAAAGGGGGTTCAGACCTGCTGGTTTCAGTCTGGGACGTTTGAGTTCTACCAGAGCGACAAACACCTGGACCTGGATCAGCACAACAAACTCAGAGGGCTTGTTTTTGAGAATGCTGATACTGTTGAAGTGAAACGGCTCCACCTGGTGGCGGGTTGTTGCTACAACAGGAGCCAGTTTTACACACCTGCGATCAAGTGAAGCTTCTCTCTGATGTTCATGCTGAAATCTTTGCCGGCTCTGTAAACGTGATCTAAAATAACTCGCCTGTGTGTGTGTTGCAGGTGTTGGTGCGCCGCGATCGGACAGGTGATCTGTACGGCAGCGTGTTGGTGGACAGCGACAGTGCCGTCAACGCCGACCTCCTATTGGACAACAGCCAGCAGCACGTTTATGTTTTAACCAGCAGCAGGGTGAGAGAGAGTCGACATGTCTGCGTCCTGTCCTATCAGAACTTCATTTACACATCAACATGAACTCAAACTGACGTACGATCCTTTCCCTGATCCTGTCTCAGCTGTCGAAGGTTCCGGTGTCGTCATGTGAGTTACAGGCGGACTGTCGGGCCTGTCTCGCTGTCAGAGACCCGTACTGTGGCTGGTGTGTCCTGGAGGGACGGTAGGTCTGACTGACTGTCAGTCTGCGGTGACTCGCTGTAGTTTAGGACGCTGTCACTCTGATGTCATCACTGTGTAGTCATTTCTTGCAGTCTGTGACATCACTCTGAGCCTGGCGTTTTTACAGACACGTAGCTGATGACATGCTGTGGACGTGCTGATTAGTTCATTCACTCTGACTGTTCAGTGGAGCTTTAATCAATAAGTTAGACCCCACAGGATGTTTGTTGTTGATCCTTTATTGTGACTTAAGTCATCATTAAAAATGTCAGATGTCTGTTGTTTTTATTTGTTTTGTCCAGATGTTCCCGTAAACATCAGTGTCAGCGCCACGTGCAGCCCAACCATTGGCTCTGGAGCTTTGAACCAACCAATCAGTGTGTGACAGTGCAGAGCCTGCAGCCGGCCAATCAGAGCAAAGATGAGCAGTCACAGGTAGGATGCTGTTAATCTGCAAATATTGATCATTGTCTTTGGATTGACTGCTGGTCTGTTTAAATCAGCCGTCGTCCTTCCAGGCAGCTGCTGGATTTAGTTCATTTGCATTCAAATCAATCTGCAGAGAGAAAATCCATCAATCAATCAGCCTTACTGATTTTGTCAGAGTTTTGATCACTATCAATTTATGTTTTTGTGTTCCCTCTGACCCACAGAGAACGGCTGAGTGGTATTATCAGCTGTGGCTGCTCAGGCTTAAAGTATCGTGGCACGTAGATTATATGACGGATCAATAACTATCTTCACAGCCACAGTTTAAGCCAGAACAGCCAGGCAGAACAGCTGCAGCTATGACTGTGATATGATTTGCCATAATAGAGGATTTTATCATTTTTATATTATCACTCTCAATAGAAATGATTATGGAGTGATTTTTTTTTTCGGGGTTTGGACCAGTCTATGGAAGTCAGTAGAATAAGATGTGCAGGCCAGGACATCTCTGCAGCACGACGATATTTAATTTAAAATGGTATTTTGACACAAACACACACGAAAAACTTACTGTGAGGGAACGCAGTGGGAATGTAAAACTTAATGCGAGGGAACGAAAAACTTACTGTGAGGGAATGAAAAACTTACTGAGGGAACGCAGTGGGAGCGTAAAACTTACTGTGAGGGAACGAAAAACTTACTATGAGGGAACGCAGTGGGAATGTAAAACTTACTGTGAGGGAACGCAGTGGGAATGTAAAACTTACTGTGAGGGAACGCAGTGGGAATTCAAAACTTACTGAGGGAACGCAGTGGGAGCGTAAAACTTACTGTGAGGGAACGAAAAACTTACTATGAGGGAACGCAGTGGGAATGTAAAACTTACTGTGAGGGAACGCAGTGGGAATGTAAAACTTACTGTGAGGGAACGCAGTGGGAATGTAAAATTTACTGTGAGAGAACGCAGTGGGAACGAAAAACTTACTGTGAGGGAACGAAAAACTTACTGAGGGAACGCAGTGGGAATGTAAAACTTACTGTGAGGGAACGCAGTGGGAATGTAAAACTTACTGTGAGGGAACGAAAAACTTACTGAGGGAACGCAGTGGGAATGTAAAACTTATTGTGAGGGAACGCAGTGGGAATGTAAAACTTAAATCGAGGGAACGAAAAACTTACTGTGAGGGAACGCAGTGGGAATGTAAAACTTAATGCGAGGGAACGCAGTGGGAATGTAAAACTTACTGTGAGGGAACGCAGTGGGAATGTAAAACTTACTGTGAGGGAACGCAGTGGGAACGAAAAACTTACTGTGAGGGAACGAAAAACTTACTGAGGGAACGCAGTGGGAATGTAAAACTTATTGTGAGGGAACGCAGTGGGAATGTAAAACTTAAATCGAGGGAACGAAAAACTTACTGTGAGGGAACGCAGTGGGAATGTAAAACTTAATGCGAGGGAACGCAGTGGGAATGTAAAACTTACTGTGAGGGAACGCAGTGGGAATGTAAAACTTAAATCGAGGGAACGCAGTGGGAATGTAAAACTTAAATCGAGGGAACGAAAAACTTACTGTGAGGGAACGAAAAACTTACTGAGGGAACGCAGTGGGAATGTAAAACTTACTGTGAGGGAACGCAGTGGGAATGTAAAACTTACTGTGAGGGAACGCAGTGGGAATGTAAAACTTACTGTGAGGGAACGAAAAACTTGATGTGAAGGAACGCAGTGGGAATGTAAAACTTACTGTGAGGGAACGCAGTGGGAATGTAAAACTTAATGCAAGGGAACGCAGTGGGAATGTAAAACTTACTGTGAGGGAACGCAGTGGGAATGTAAAACTTACTGTGAGGGAACGCAGTGGGAACGAAAAACTTACTGTGAGGGAACGAAAAACTTACTGTGAGGGAACGAAAAACTTACTGTGAGGGAACGAAAAACTTACTGTGAGGGAATGAAAAACTTACTGAGGGAACGCAGTGGGAATGTAAAACTTATTGTGAGGGAACGCAGTGGGAATGTAAAACTTAAATCGAGGGAACGAAAAACTTACTGTGAGGGAACGAAAAACTTACTGAGGGAACGCAGTGGGAATGTAAAACTTACTGTGAGGGAACGAAAAACTTGATGTGAAGGAACGCAGTGGGAATGTAAAACTTACTGTGAGGGAACGCAGTGGGAATGTAAAACTTACTGTGAGGGAACGCAGTGGGAATGTAAAACTTAATGCGAGGGAACGCAGTGGGAATGTAAAACTTACTGTGAGGGAACGCAGTGGGAATGTAAAACTTACTGTGAGGGAACGCAGTGGGAACGAAAAACTTACTGTGAGGGAACGAAAAACTTACTGTGAGGGAACGAAAAACTTACTGAGGGAACGCAGTGGGAATGTAAAACTTAAATCGAGGGAACGCAGTGGGAATGTAAAACTTAAATCGAGGGAACGAAAAACTTACTGTGAGGGAACGAAAAACTTACTGAGGGAACGCAGTGGGAATGTAAAACTTACTGTGAGGGAACGAAAAACTTGATGTGAAGGAACGCAGTGGGAATGTAAAACTTACTGTGAGGGAACGCAGTGGGAATGTAAAACTTAATGCGAGGGAACGCAGTGGGAATGTAAAACTTACTGTGAGGGAACGCAGTGGGAATGTAAAACTTACTGTGAGGGAACGCAGTGGGAACGAAAAACTTACTGTGAGGGAACGAAAAACTTACTGTGAGGGAACGAAAAACTTACTGTGAGGGAATGAAAAACTTACTGAGGGAACGCAGTGGGAATGTAAAACTTATTGTGAGGGAACGCAGTGGGAATGTAAAACTTAAATCGAGGGAACGAAAAACTTACTGTGAGGGAACGAAAAACTTACTGAGGGAACGCAGTGGGAATGTAAAACTTACTGTGAGGGAACGCAGTGGGAATGTAAAACTTACTGTGAGGGAACGCAGTGGGAATGTAAAACTTGATGTGAAGGAACGCAGTGGGAATGTAAAACTTACTGTGAGGGAACGCAGTGGGAATGTAAAACTTAATGCGAGGGAACGCAGTGGGAATGTAAAACTTACTGTGAGGGAACGCAGTGGGAATGTAAAACTTACTGTGAGGGAACGCAGTGGGAACGAAAAACTTACTGTGAGGGAACGAAAAACTTACTGTGAGGGAACGAAAAACTTACTGAGGGAACGCAGTGGGAATGTAAAACTTAAATCGAGGGAACGCAGTGGGAATGTAAAACTTAAATCGAGGGAACGAAAAACTTACTGTGAGGGAACGAAAAACTTACTGAGGGAACGCAGTGGGAATGTAAAACTTACTGTGAGGGAACGCAGTGGGAATGTAAAACTTACTGTGAGGGAACGCAGTGGGAATGTAAAACTTACTGTGAGGGAACGCAGTGGGAATGTAAAACTTACTGTGAGGGAACGAAAAACTTGATGTGAAGGAACGCAGTGGGAATGTAAAACTTACTGTGAGGGAACGCAGTGGGAATGTAAAACTTAATGCGAGGGAACGCAGTGGGAATGTAAAACTTACTGTGAGGGAACGCAGTGGGAATGTAAAACTTACTGTGAGGGAACGCAGTGGGAACGAAAAACTTACTGTGAGGGAACGAAAAACTTACTGTGAGGGAACGAAAAACTTACTGTGAGGGAATGAAAAACTTACTGAGGGAACGCAGTGGGAATGTAAAACTTATTGTGAGGGAACGCAGTGGGAATGTAAAACTTAAATCGAGGGAACGAAAAACTTACTGTGAGGGAACGAAAAACTTACTGAGGGAACGCAGTGGGAATGTAAAACTTACTGTGAGGGAACGCAGTTGGAATGTAAAACTTACTGTGAGGGAACGAAAAACTTGATGTGAAGGAACGCAGTGGGAATGTAAAACTTACTGTGAGGGAACGCAGTGGGAATGTAAAACTTACTGTGAGGGAACGCAGTGGGAATGTAAAACTTAATGCGAGGGAACGCAGTGGGAATGTAAAACTTACTGTGAGGGAACGCAGTGGGAATGTAAAACTTACTGTGAGGGAACGCAGTGGGAACGAAAAACTTACTGTGAGGGAACGAAAAACTTACTGAGGGAACGCAGTGGGAATGTAAAACTTATTGTGAGGGAACGCAGTGG
Organism: Micropterus salmoides; assembly: GCF_014851395.1. Taxonomy (NCBI): domain Eukaryota; kingdom Metazoa; phylum Chordata; class Actinopteri; order Centrarchiformes; family Centrarchidae; genus Micropterus; species Micropterus salmoides. The sequence continues at coordinate 1,176,207 of NW_024040707.1, read as the reverse complement.
GAATGTAAAACTTAAATCGAGGGAACGAAAAACTTACTGTGAGGGAACGAAAAACTTACTGAGGGAACGCAGTGGGAATGTAAAACTTACTGTGAGGGAACGAAAAACTTGATGTGAAGGAACGCAGTGGGAATGTAAAACTTACTGTGAGGGAACGCAGTGGGAATGTAAAACTTACTGTGAGGGAACGCAGTGGGAATGTAAAACATAATGCGAGGGAACGCAGTGGGAATGTAAAACATAATGCGAGGGAACGCAGTGGGAATGTAAAACTTAAATCGAGGGAACGAAAAACTTACTGTGAGGGAACGAAAAACTTACTGAGGGAACGCAGTGGGAATGTAAAACTTACTGTGAGGGAACGAAAAACTTGATGTGAGGGAACATGTAACTTACTGCGAGGGAACATGTAACTTACTGCGAGGGAACATGTAACTTACTGTGAGGGAACGTATAACTTACTGTGAGGGAATGTTAAACTTAACGCGAGAGAACAAAAAACTTACTACGAGGGAACAAAAACACTTACTGCGAGGGAACATATAACTTACTGCGAGGGAACACCTGTTCAGAAAACATTCCTACCATGACCCTTTGGGAGGTTTTTTTTTTTCGCTGTTGTTATCAAACCTTTAACAAACAAAAAGAGCAGAATATGAAAAAGTTGCAGAACTACAGAATCCAGTTTCATTATTCAAACGGTGGAAACGGAGACAGAACGCAGGCCCGACTGACTCTCCTCAGCAGTCCGTCTTTATATGGCTGTTTTATATTTTAATCTCCAAGGTAACGCTGTCAGTTGGCCAGCTTCCTGCCCTCACGGAGGCGGAGTCTCTGTCCTGCGTGTTCGGGCTCCTCCCACCTCAGCCTGCCATTGTCACGGGAACCAGCATCACCTGTCAGTCACCTGCGCCGGAGCTCCTCCCGCCCATGCCGACAGGAAGTGGTGAGTAGACAGCAGTGATGTTGTTCAGGTCTCAGCTGCGTCTCCAAACCCTAACGAGGATTTCTGACTTCCTGTGCCTGGCTCTCTGCTTCCAGATCACATGATCGTGCTCGTGTCACTGATGTTTGGTCACGTGACCATCACCACGGGCAACATGACCTTCTACGATTGTGGCGCCGTGAGCCGACTGAACCAGAGCTCTCAGTAAGACGCCATAACACACACAGTGCTATTATAATCAATAATATACAGTTTATAATATAATACCAACACTAAAGGTAACGCTGCGTTCACGTGCTCCTCGGATGGTCCTGTTTCCCGAGTCATTCCGACTTCCGGTGTGTTCATGTGCTCCTATGTCAGAATGTGGAAACAACATGGACGCTACTACAAAGATGTGTTGGACTGTCGTTATCAAACCGTTTGAAGCTTTTTATTACAAAGTGATTTTTGTCCCAGAGTTGTTACTGCACCAGTATATTATCTGAAACCACTAAACTACAGGGGCCAGTTGCACAAAAAAACCTGAAGTTGTTTTCTTAAGTTGACACTTAAGTCTTAATTCGTCCTTAAGCGTGTTGCACAGAATCCCTTTAAATGTTTCCTTAAGAATTAAGGTGTTTGCTGCACTTACAGAGAATTTACAGTAGTAAAATTCTACTGTTACCATGGAGACTGTTTACTTGTTGTTACAGAGTTGGAAAGAAAAGAAGAAAAGAAAACCAGATTGGTCAGAGGAGGAAAATATCGTACTGCTGGAGGAATTTCATGAAAGTAAATCTGATCTGCAAATAACAGCAAACAGAAAAGAACAAATGAGGGAGGAAATCGCTTTGAAAATTAATTCAGGAAGTTGTGAAGAGGTTCATTCTGTTCTTGCCAAAAAATAGATCACTGATTATAAAAGGGAACCCAGTAAAACTGGTGAGAATAACTTTATTTAGGCTACAGATCTAAACTAGACTGTTTCATTACATTTGACAGCCTTCTCGTTCTGCTCATCATTTAGCGTATCCACTGGGTTCTCCCGGTCCCGGTTGCTGAGGTCTTTTGTGCAACACTTAAGGGATTCTTTAAGTAGAAGACCAGGATAAGTAGAAAACCTCAAATACTTAAGTGAACGTTTTAAGGAGAAGATATGAGGGCGTTTTGTGCAACCGAATGTATTTTAAGGAAACCTTAACTCAGACTTCTCAGGTTTTTTGTGCAGCCGGCCCCTGTTTGTACTGCAAATAGTGATGATAAATAACTTGCATAATTAATCTAGCAAACTAACCGTTATAATAACATATTACAAATGACACCTAAGCAAAAAATGTACATGCAATACGTTTCTATCCATCAAGCATGTTCCCCGCCACGTTTCTACGTTTCTGACGTCGGCAACTCGAGTACAAAAGTTTTCTCAGACTTTTCGAGTGGTTGTTCATCATTTTTATTATCCAACACAGTTAATAATGAGAGTGTGTTTCAGGTGTCTGGCGTGTGTCAGCAGTGTGTGGAGGTGTAACTGGTGTCCTCTGGATCAACTCTGCACCCACAACCACAGCTGTCCCAACCAGCACATCATCCTCAACCAGAGGGTGAGACAGCCTGTCTGTCTGTCTTCAAATTCTGTCTCTCTCTCTCTCTCTCTGTTTGTCTGTCTGCTCAACCCGTCTGTCTCTGTCTGTCTGCAGGAGTCTCCTGGTCCCACTTCCTGTCCTCTGGTCTTCGCCCTGCAGAGTTCTGCCTTAGTGCCGCTGGGCCTGAGCACCACTGTGGTGCTGCAGGGACGAAACCTGGACGTCTACACTGTGAGAACAGCTGCTGTTTATTATACTGTTTCAGAGCCTCGGGGGGCCTCGGGGGGCCTCAGGGGGCCTCAGGACCCCGGAAAAACATCAAAAGCTCTCTCAGAAAGAAGCTACTTATTTTCTATTCAGGTTTAAACACTGAAAGATGAGGAGACATGTGACTGACAGCTGACACAGACCCAACCTGTGTGTGTCTTTGTGCAGGATGAAGCTCAGTATGTGTGCGTCGTGGAAGTCGAAGGAGTCCAGTTCAATCTGCCAGCTGCCGTAGAGAAGACGCACGACGGCACGCACACCTTCACCTGCAGCCCACACCAGGTAACGCACACACTTTCTGTTGGCGTTAATGTGCTAACGCTAACCACAATGCTACTTTAAAGGAGCACTGTGTAATGGCGTGTTCCATTTAACTTGGAAGTTGGAAGTCGGAGCTGGGAATGACGTCACGCCCAAGTTGACGGCGTTCCAGTACAACAACAGATTTAGGTCGGAAACCAAGATGGATGCCTCTAGCTAGTCATCGTGACATCACCCGTTGGTTTGTGGACCGCCGTTTTGGAGCCTTGAGTTTGGCTGAGCCGTTAGCTCAGTTAGCTCAGTTAGCCGTGCAGCTAGAACTGTGAAAATGCCTCTTTTACAGCAGCAAACATCAGACCCGAACAATTAGCTGCTTATTAAGACTGATTTTAATGACGCTGTCTGTCTGTCTGTAGTTTCAGTATGCTGTCAGTCAGCTTCAGTATTCAGCACCTGTTTATCTGCGTAGAGGAGAGAGACGCATCGACGCCTCACCTGGCCTACGACGTAAGAACCTCACCTGAGAGAGAGTGTGTGTGTGTGTGTGTGTGTGTGTGTGTGTGTGACGTGCAGCTGTCATTGGCTGATATTTGTATGCATTTCCTGTGTTGTTCAGTCCAGCTGTATGACTGCTCAGCCGGCCAATCAGATTGCTCACAGTGCAGGGCGGTGCCGCAGGAATACGGCTGCGTGTGGTGTCCAGGAAGCCCCGCCCCCAGCTGTGTCTACAACCAGTCCTGTGCCAGTGTACCTGCTGACACCTGCCCTCCTCCTCAGATCTCACAGGTGAGTCTGATGATCGGTCCGTTTGTAAAGGTCTCGTTCGTCCCGTCTACCTGTCTCACTGTCTACCTGTCTGTCCGCAGGTGCTACCTGTCTCCGGTCCTCTGGAGGGCGGCGTCCTGGTAACGATCACAGGTTCCAATCTGGGGATGAGGCACCAGGATGTGGTGGGCGGAGTCACAGTGGCAGGTGTTCAGTGTTTGCCTCAGTCTGAAGGATACCAGATCTCCACCAGGTAACAAACACTCACACTCACACTCACACACACACACACAGACACTGTTGTGAACAGCGAGCGTTCACCTGTGTGTGTTTCTGTGTGTAGGGTTGTATGTGAGCTGCAGCCCACTGGGAAGCAGAGGGAGGGGCCTGTCCTGGTTACCGTGGGAACAACGCCACCTGGACGTTCAACGCAGATCTTCACCTATCAGGTGAGCGCGATGAGTGTCCTGACCGGGGACCGAACGGCTCGTAGCAACGGACTTGTGACATTTTTACATACAATAAAAAACAGCAGAGTAGCAGCGAGGGCTCAAGTGTCTCGCTCGGAGACACAGCGGTGGATGGGTCACGGTGGGAACTGAAGCCAGGTCTATCCCACCAAAGGCAGGCGTCTCTTCCCTTCCTCCCCATTTCAGAAATAATATATCTTTCCTTTAACCTCTTGCGGCCGAAGGACTGCTGCTGTTTTGGAAGCACCGTTAGAAAAAGCTGTGGACACATTTTCTGTGGGATTGCTGTAAAATGTTATCTTGGACCAGGTGAGGCTTCATTCTGCGGCCCCACAGTGTTTTCCAGCTATAGTTGTCCTCATGCATCTGTTGGCAGACATTTTCAGGTGGAAATGAAAGACCCTGTTGTTTCGGTGTGGGTAAGCTTACATAAGCTCACTGTGAGCGCTGCTTTCAATGACTCTGGTGGAAACTCACCGTTCAGAGAACCCAAAACCCAAAACAGGCATTTTCACCTATGTAATATTGCAAAATTCAGGAACATCCTGTCTCTGGGGAAAAACTGCAATTCCTTTGTTTTCAGGACCCGCAGCTGCTGGACCTGGTGCCTGATAAAGGTCCGGTCTCTGGAGGAACCAAACTGACCATCAGAGGACGACAGCTGCTGACCGGACAAAAGTCTGACTTGAGCGCCTTCCTGGGCCCCCAGCCCTGCTACATGTGAGTATTACACTACAACAACAACCACCGCTGCTGTTCTAGTACGTTTTATTTACGTGGCGCCAATTCAGGAGTTATCTCATAGAGCAGGTCTCGGTTGTACTATGTGAAATACTTACCTAACAATTCCCACCATGAGTAAGCACGGCCTCCACCGCATGGGTTGGACTAATATAATAACTGTAGCTGCGGGTCTCGAGCGGGAACATGGGGGCAGCAGGAAGCCTGCAACCACAGATCCAGATCCCACAGATCCAGATCCCGAAAGCATCAGGAGGAGAGAAAGTTGAGAAAGCACAAGACAACAAGTGGAGTTAGTAACATGTGACAATGGGATGAGAAAACATACAGATGGAGAAAGAGAAGATGAGAAAGGTTTTGGTTTTCAAGATCCTTTTATTGAACATTGAAACCAGAATAACAAATCAACTCATTGTCACCTCATCGCATTATCGAGAAACAAACATATGACTTCTTAAGAAAACATTGTCCATAATTGTCCTGTCAGGTACACAGTGTGTTTGATCCAGGATGTCTTTAAGTCTATTCGATAAGGCTCTGGAAAGCACCTTATAGTCTGTACAGAGGAGGGCCACTGGCCTCCAGTTCTTTAGTAAGGCCAGGTCCCCCTTTTTGGGCAGCAAAGAAAGTACTGCTCGCTGACAGGAGACCGGAAAAGATCCTATCCTAAAGCACTCTATCAAAACATCATGTAGATCCTGTCCAAGCGTGTTCCAGAAGTGCTGATAGAAGTCAGTGGAGAGACCGTCAATACCTGGCGCCCGTCCGGATGCCATCTGGCCAACAGCAACTATCAACTCCTCCAGTGTTAACTCAAAATCCAGAGATGCCTTCTCCTCCAGACTGAGCTGAGGAAGCTCTTCCAGAAGTTCCTCACAGCACGCCATACTACATTGTTCTGACGCAGTGTAGAAATCCCTTGCATGGTTCCTAATGTCACCTGGGCAGGTGGTCACTCTTCCTCCTGGAAGCTCCAGGCAGGTCATCTGCTTCCTCCTTTCCAGATTAAAGAAGAAGGAGCTCGGTGCCTCCATGTCCTTTAGCTGGAGGAAGCGAGACCTGACCAGAGCTCCCTTCACTCTCTCCTGCAGTAAGGAGCTCAACTCCAGCCTCTTTTCTCGCAGCAGATGACCCACAGCTGGATCTGAGTTTTGTTGTTGCTCCTGTTCAACGTTTTTAATGCTGGCGTCAAGCTCCTGAACTGCCGCCTTGATCTTAGCAGTGGAATGGGATGTACACTGCTGACAAAAAAAACAGAATTTGTGCCTTACCAACCTCCCACCACAGCTTCAGTGAACTAAAATCCAATTTTTTATGTTTCCACTGCTGCCAAAAGCACTCAGAGCTTCTTGCTATCTTGAAGAAGTTTATTGTTAAAAAGCCAGTGACGTAGTCCTTTCACCTGGCGAAATGATCAAGTCTATGCTGACAAAGTGATGATCAGTGAACCCAACTGGACATATGTTACTGTGCACTAATCTGGAGTTAAGACTTTTGCAAACGTAGATCCTGTCCAGTCTAGCTGCACTCGCCCTGTTGTTGCTGACTCTCACCCATGTGTATGTTTGAACCTCCAGGTGTGTGATGACACTGTTAAGGCTTCGAGTTGACTGTGGTTCCTCACTTGTTCTGTCCATAGTGCTGTTAAAATCCCCACCAATGATTAATTGCTCTTGATCATAATTGCTTAACTGGTCTTTTAGAAATTTGAAAAACCCAACTCTTTCTGCTTCTTGATTTGGGGCGTATATGTTAGCAAAGCAGAACACAGAACTCTCTATTTCTGCCCTGACAATCAGCAGCCGACCCTCCGCCACTTCAGTAGAAGATAAAATGGTTGCACTAAAGTTAGTGCCATGGCTCAGGACACATGGGCCCACCATAAACCCCAATCGGTCTCATCTGTTAGGGTGGTGTGTGTTTCTTGTAAAAACAACACCTCAGTGATTAAAGCCCTTTTATGCTCGTCTCTCCCTCCATTGATATTCAAAGACCCAACTTTTAGACTACGCATGGAAGGGTTGAAGAGGAAAAACAGGCAAGATGATACGAGAAGAGAGCAGTAAAAACAGGAGAAACCCGTGTGATACATGATCATGTTAGTTTCTAGTCTTTTTCGCAGTTTTTCCTTTATTTGCTTTTCTCAGAGTTGTTATATGCTTTTTAAGGCGGAAGTGTTTCTTCTCGTCTAAGAGGTCAAAGCCTACCAGCTTTGTTAGGACAGCAACTGATCTGATGAACTTGTCAGTGTCTCTGAAGTAGTCTTTTATTCTTTTTGAATGTTTCATCCAGAAACTGATTTATTTCCTCTAAAGCAGAGGTCACTAATAGGCGGACCGCGGTCCGGATCCGGATCCGGACCCAGCCGCCGTCCTCTCCGGACCGCCGACCTACAGCCCATTTATTATTGAGACTTACCACCTCGTGACGGAGCGTTTCTATTTTAACCCGCGCAGCTTTTCTAGCATTTACTGTACTGGTTTAGAGGACCAGGAAACTCACAGACCAATCGCATGTGCTCCAATCCTCTCATGTGACGCTGCTCAGCCAATCAAATCTGTGCATACCGATGCTTGCGACTTGAGTCCGCGAGATTCACCAGAGACGTTTTGGAAACACACCCGAATTGAGGAGACGAAAGATAAAAGAGATTTCACATGACTTTTAATCAAGAATGTACAGATTTTTACATGTACATTCCTCCCACGGGCAGTTCAGAACCAGAACATCTCATAGATCTCCAATATGCTAGCTGGAGCTCACGTTTCTCACTGAACAACAGAAAGTAGGAAAATGAAAGAGAAGAGGAGGCATTACAGCTGTTCAGTTGTGTGTTTATTATAAAATTGGTTAAGACTACACTTCATCACTTCAAGCTACACTTTTTATTAAATTTTTTCTAAAAATTAGGCACTTTAATTTAGTTTACTTTTTAGAATTTATTATTTGAATAGTTATTATTTATTATCCCTCCAGTTTGATGTGAAAACTGACTGAAATATTATTTGATTTGACAGTCCGTAGTTGACTAAAAACATGTGTTGATACAACTATAGGTTATAGTACTGAATGATAACGCAAGTTCGTCGTTTTGATGTTCCGGACCTTTGCTCCGGGAAATTTTCTCTAACTGGACCTCTTTGAAATCTAATTGAATACCCCTGATTTAAAGAATAGAGATCAACACTTTTTGCCAATAGATGCTGTATCTGACTCAGACTCCTCCTCCATGTCTTCTCCCTCACATGATACCTGACTGTTGACTCCACCCTGTCCTACATTGTGTTCTTCCTTGTGGCCTGTAACACTTGTAGAAGCTGCTTCCTGAACATTTTCCTCATGCTGTGATTGTTGTACTGTGTCTGCAGACTGAGAAACACTCAGGTTCTCTGCAGCCACAGCTTTATTCATTCTCGATGCAAAAGAAAGGCTGTCATGTCCACCTGCTCACCGACGGCCAGCAGACCCTGCGGTAACGTTACTGTCCGGCGGGACTATCCTCACTCCCTGCCGGATAGACGGAGGCGGCGTCTCGGCGGACGCCATTCCTCCTGAACCGCCTTACAAATCCACAGATTACTCAGTCAACACTCAACGAAAAATACTAAAGAAAACTTATCTGATCGCGCACATAGGACAGAGGGCACAGGAGAAACCAAAAACCAGGACAGAAACCGTTCAAAACTCGCATGTCCACCACCGCCACTCACACTCACATTCACCGGAAATGGAGAGGGGAGGAGCAGAAAGGAGGAGAAAGGAGGAGAAAAGATAGGAGCAGAAAGATGCTGCTGTTAAACTGATGGACTTCAGTGATTTGTGAATCTCTGGCTCCACCTGCTGGAAACAAAGAGAATCTGACCGTCCCCTCTCTCCTCGTCTCATTGTCCCCTCCTCTCCTCGTCCCCCCTCTCCTCGTCTCCTTGTCCCCCCTCTCCTCATCTCCTGGTCACCTCTCTCCTCGTCTCCTTGTCCCCCCTCTCCTCATCTCCTGGTCACCTCTCTCCTCGTCTCATTGTCCCCCCTCTCCTCATCTCCTTGTCTCCCCTCTCCTCGTCTCCTTGTCTCCTCGTCCCCCCTCTCCTCGTCTCCTGGTCCCCCCTCTCCTCGTCTCCTGGTCCCCACTCTCCTTGTCTCCTCGTCCCCCCTCTCTTCGTCTCCTCGTCTCCTCGTCTCCTTGTCTCCTCGTCCCCCCTCTCCTCGTCTCCTGGTCCCCCCTCTCCTCGTCTCCTGGTCCCCACTCTCCTTGTCTCCTCGTCCCCCCTCTCTTCGTCTCCTCGTCTCCTCGTCCCCCCTCTCCTCATCTCCTTGTCTCCTCTCTCCTCTCAGAGTGGAGGAGGTGAATGACACCCAGCTGGTGTGTCAGACTGGTTCCAGTAATCAGACGGGTGGAGTCACAGTTCGAGTTTTCTTTGGCAAAGCAGAGAGAAACGTTCCCAACGTCACCTTCCGTTACCTGGACGACCCCGTCATCACCGACGCAACGCCTGCGGAGAGCTTCTACGCGTAAGATCCCGATCACCATCACCAATAATCAGTCATCTCATAACTCAAACCAGAAAGTCCTAATCAGGAGACGACTTCCTGTCCTCAGAGGCGGGCGTGTCGTTATGGTGACAGGCAGAAACCTGGATGTGGTGCAGCAGCCAATCATAGCGGTGTGGGTGGAGCCTCTGGAGGACCAGAGGGTGAGACGAAGAAGACGATTGGCTCTTCTCACCGCCAAGCAGCAGCTGGTCTTCAACAGCACCATGACAACGGTGAGATCGACCAGCCAATCAGACACAAGTTAGAGATGTCAAACAGGGTCAAAGGTCATCCTGATTCTGTCTCTCTCTCTGTCTCTCAGGTGTCGGAGCGCTGCACTGTCCTGTCGTCCTCTCAGATGACCTGTCCGACCCCCAGGGTGACCCCAGAGTTCAAAGTGAAGGGCGTCTGGTTCCAGCTGGACAATGTCAGAGTCCACTACGAAACCATCAAGGTACCATTTATTTTTGAACTTTGAATCATGCAAAGCTGCCATACAGGAGTCCCAGAACTACAATATAGGACTGGAAAAGCAGAATAATGGGTCTCCTTTGACTATCTCTTTGGCATGAGATGCACCACCACTTGAAAAGACTTCACTAAACCTACAAGCTACTGTATATCAAAGGGATCAGTGATCTGCAAAGGTTGAAGGAAGTTGCGAAGAGGCCTTTGAAGTAACTGATTAATAATTTTCCATGTAGCCTTGATATTACTTTCGGCATTTGTGAACGGGTCACTGAAAAAACGTTTCTTGGCTCCTCTAAGGAGACGAATGTATTTGTTTTTGTAAGATTTATAATTAGCTGATCAAATGTCGGCACTTGTTTGTTTGTGCTATGTCTGTTACTGCACTGTCATTGTTTGGGCTTTTTATGTGGCAGCATTTATGTCAAAGACAAATTTCCCTAGGGATAAATAATCTTTAAAACTACAGGATGTGGTCTGTGACAGTAGGACAAAGACTAAAGAGACGACGATGAAGACGCCGCTCTCCTCCTCAGAGTCAGAACTCTGTCAGATCTGAACTCGCAGACATGAAACACATGTTGAATCATTCAGTGAGACTTCCACTTCCCGAGGATATCGTGATCTCTGATGTCCGTCCAGAATAAACGTCCAGACATCAGAGGAAAAAGTCACAGTAGACATCAGATCCAGTGACAGCCGTCTGTGCATCCACGCTAACTGCTAACAGGAGCTGCTAATTCAGCCACTTTTATTGGGGACAGTTTGACTAAATGTGAACAAATATAGGCTAAGAAACAGCAGCACCGCCCTGCAGCTGACATTACAACAGAACAGTTGACGAGCTTGATATGTTCTGATGGCTTCAATGTTTTCTGTCGTCATACTGGTTCTTGAACAAGCCTACGTGTAGCTGTCGGCGTGTTAGCATCTCTCAGATTAGCGAAAGTTCCCTCTGAGCTGATGAATCAGGATCAGTCCGCCTCCCCCGCAGACAGAAACAGCCTGAAGGAATTTTGCAGTGATGATAACAAAAACACAGTCTCATGGAGAAACCTGTCTGTCTCTCTGCCCGTCTGTCTCTCAGGGAAAAAGCTTCACTTATTATTCAAACCCGCAATTTTTCCCTCTGAACCGAGAAGCTCCCGACGCTCCGTATCGCTTCAAACCTGGAGGAGTGATCGCTGTGGAGGTAAAGTGTATGAACCAGTGACACCAGTTTGTTCGCTGACTGACAGAGGACAGCATTTCTGATGTCTGTGTGTCCGCGGCGTCCCTCAGGGTCAGGACCTGACCAGAGCCATATCCAGACAGGAAGTGACGGCTCGGCTTGGAGATCAGGAGTGTGAGGTTAAAACTCTGGACAACACTCACCTGTACTGTGAACCTCCAGAGATCCAACCGATGAGCGTGGACAACAGCAACGAGCTGCCCAGCCTCAAGGTACACACACATATATATATATACACACACACAATATGTACAGATTATATTGTAAGTTATACTGTAAGTTAAAAGCTGAGTCCTAGTTAGACGCCTGGTCTGGTTTTTATAGAAGTTCTCTGGATATATAAAACCTCTTAAAGCCCACTGGGTCGCCTGCTTGAGCTAAGCTGCTTGGACCGTAATATAACCATATAAATATAAATTTAAACTTTTGTCAATATGGACATGATGCACATCGTACATCTGTTAGATTCTCCGCAATTCAATCATTAATTTTACAGAAACAGTGGACACCAGTGTGTTGGCGTTGATGGTCTTTTTATTGAAGCTAGTTTAAAAGAATGATTCATAGTTAATATATTATTCAGTAGCTTAATAAGTAATATTCATACTGGTTTAAATAAACAGTTTGATAGCAGCCTATTTCCCATCATTGCTGAGCAAGTTTTGTGTGAAAGGAATTAAAGGCCTGTCCCAAATATAGGCGGGGTAAAAGCCCGGGCTATGAAATGAAGTTTTACATATAAACTTTTATTTAGCAGGCTTCTTAGGTATACAGTCGCAGGAAAAAGTATGTGAACCTTTTGGAATTACCTGGATTTCTGCATAAATTGGTCGTAAAATCTGATCTGATTTTCATCTAATTCACAAGAATAGACAAACACAGTCTGCTTCAACTAACTCCACATAAACAATCATATCTTTCCATGTTTTTATTGACCACACCGTGGAAATAGTCACAGTGCAGGGTGGAAAAAGTATTTGAACCCTTGAATTTAATAACTGGTTTACCGTCCTTGACAGCAACAACCTCAACCAAATGTTTCCTGTAGCTGCAGATCAAACCTGAACAACAGTCAGGAGGAATTTTGGACCCTTCCTCTTTACAAATCTGTTTCAGTTCAGCAATATTCTTGGGATGTGTGGTGTGAATCGCTCTCTTGAGGTCATGCCACAGCATCTCATTCAGGTTGAGGTCAGGACTCTGACTGGGCCACTCCAGAAGGTGTATTTTCCTCTGCTGAAGCCGTTCTGTTGTTGGTTTACTTCTGTGCTTTGGGTCGTTGTCATCTCCTGTTGAGCTTCAGTTGGGGGACATTCTCCTGCAAAATGTCTTGATAAACTTTGGAATACATTTTTTCCGTCGATGAGAGCAACCCTTGCAGGCCCAGAGGCAGCAAAGCAGCCCCAAACCATGATGCCCCCTCCACCATACCTCACAGTTTAGGTTTTTGATGTTGGTGCTCTGTGCCTTTTTTCCTCCACACATGGGGTTGTTTGTTCCTTCCAAACAACAGAATATTTATCCAGTAGGGCTGTGGAACATCCAGGCGCTCTTTTGCAGCTTCAGACTTGCAGCAGTGTTTTTTGTGACAGCAGAGGCTTCCTCTGTGGTTCCTCCCATGAACTCCATTCGTGTTTAGTGTTAGACGTTTCGTAGAGTCGTTAACAGAGATGTTGGCATGTTCCACAGATTTCTGTGAGTCTTCAGCTGTAACTCTAAGATCCTTCTTAACATCGTGCTCGTGCAGTAATCTCTGCAGGACGGCCACTCCTAGAGAGAGCAGCAACAGTGCTGAACTTTTTCCATTTATAGACAGTTTGTCTTACCGTGGACTGATGGACATCAAGCCTTTTAGAGATACTTCTGTAACCCTTTCCAGCTTCAAGCAAGTTAATAATTCTTAATCTGAGGTCTTCTCAGAGCACTTTTGGTCAAGGCACGGTTCGCATCAGGCAAAGCTTCATGGGAATAGCAAAACTAAAATTTATGTGTTTTTTTTATAGGGCAGCTCTAACCAACACCTCCAATCTCGTCTCATTGATTGGACTTCAGGTTGGCTGACTTCCGACTCCAGTTAGCTTTTGGAGAAGTCATTAGCTTAGGGGTTCAAATAGTTTTTCCACCCTGCACTGTGACTGTTTACTCAGTGTGTTCAATAAAAACATGAAAACATATAATTGTTTGTGAGGAGTTAGTTTAAGCAGACTGTGTTTGTCTGTTGTTGTGACTTAGATGAAGATCAGATCACATTTATGATCAGTTTATGCAGAAATCCAGGTGATTCCAAAGAACCTTTTTTCCTGCGACATTACCTGGCGACCAATTTTAGAGAGAGTTGTTACCTGTTACGTTACAAGATGTGGACGCGGTGGATATTTTACAAGCACAGAGCAGGCAAATCGACAGTGAACACACCTGTGAAGATGTCATTCATAACCACGTTGGTTTTGTTTCGAGACGCTAAAGACGAGTTCTGTGTCTTTTCGGTAACTTTATAAAACGTACTGCTGATGGAGGAAGTCGTCAGGGCAGACACAAACACAGGGAGAGAGAGGAAGCCGCTGAGTTTGCAGTAGAGGTGCAGGGGAAAAGAGAAAGGAAATGGAGCAGTTAAGTAGCCTGGGCTAGTGATCAAACACTAAGCTTGAAGGAGAATTAAACTGGGGCTCCTAGAAATAGAAATATTCCCTGAGCTGTTTGTAATCTCTGTATATTTAAAGTCTCTTTCTGTCTGTGTCTCAGGTGTTCATGGGAAATCTGCAGAAGGACCTGGGATTGGTTCAGTACGACAGTGACTCTCTACTGTCTCCCGTCCCATTGGCTGCTCAGATCAGTTTGGGGGCGGGAGCTGCTGTCATCATACTGTCAGTGCTGGTGGTCATCCTGATGTACAGGTAAGCGACCTGTCTGTCCGACTCCACCTGTTTTTGTTTTTTTTGTCACTTTTTCTTTGTGTTTGTCTGAGCGTTTCTATTCTGTTACTGGAGCTCTGTTGTGAAGTTCTCTCATTTTCTCTGCACCATAAACTGGCATTGATGATTAAACTCTCCTCTTTAAAATTAATTTCTAAAATCTTTGACAAAGTTTGGAGTATGGATGCAAAGATAACCGATACTTTGGTTCTAAGTCGACGCCAAATTCTGAAAGTTAGTTTGATATTGAACATTTGTCGGTTTTTGGCGGCTGTTTCCTTCAGCAGCTCCGTGTCGAAGCCTGGATTTCTCCCAGTTCTGTTGGAGAGCTGATTCAGGCCGACGTTTCACAGAAAATCCCCAAAGGTGACGATGCAGTTTGTAGCTCTAAGAACTGAACGTCTGTCCAACACTCCTGTTACTGCAGGAGGAGTCAGGGACCGTCTGCAACGGTCAAAACGATCCATTTCAATCATCAATATCGGTTTTGTTTTTTACCATAGAAATCTCAAACCACTGCCAGTAGAGATGGAGACCACCCTTAAACATTTCACAGCTGTGAGATTGTAAAGTTATGAAAAGTAATTATTAATTAATTATTCACATTGCAAGGTTGCTCATTTCTAAATATAGTGACATCATCTGACCTGGACATCCTCTCTTTCACAGCTGTTAGTTCTTCAAATGTTTTTATTAAAGGAGTGTCTGATTTATTATTTTGTTTTTTACCGTGGTTTTGAATTGGGCATCGAGAAACGTGGAATTTAACTGCCAGAAATTAAATTGTGACGTCCTTATTTCGGACAAACAGCTTGAGTTTGTAACGAGTCGCTGTTCAGACATGCTTTTATTTACCAGAATTCTTTAGTGCTCACAGCTGATTGATGTTGTTGATTGTGCTTGTGTGTGCAGGAGGAAGAGTAAACAGGCCCTCAGAGATTACAAGAAGGTTTTGCTGCAGTTGGAAACTCTGGAGATCAACGTGGGAGACCAGTGTCGCAAAGAGTTCACCGGTACCCAAACACAGATGTTACGGTCTCACCCGAATGATCCAGACTCAAGTGCACGAATCTAAAAAGAGTTTTGAAAGGACCCGCCCACAGCTGTAACATCTGCTTCCTCCTCTTCTTCTGTGTGTAGACCTGATGACAGAAATGATGGATCTGAGCAGTGATGTTGGAGGACCAGGCCTCCCCCTGCTGGACTACAAGACGTACGCAGAGAGAGTCTTCTTCCCCGGCCAGCAGGTGGCGTCGCTGAACCGCCAGCTGGATCTGCCGGAGTCCAGGAAGCAGACTGTGGAGCAGGGCCTCCAGCAGCTCAACAACCTGCTCAACAACAGACTCTTCCTCACCAGGGTGAGTCGGGGGCGGCGGGGGCAGCAGGAGGGTCGTGGGATGCTGATCTTACCTGGTCTCACATCGGGAGACACCTGGACCTGCAGGTAATGGTCTGTTCTGTCTCCGTCTCTCAGTTCATCCACACTCTGGAGGCCCAGCAGGGTTTCTCTCAGAGAGACCGGGGTTACGTTGCCAGCCTGCTCACCATAGCGCTGCACGACAAACTGGAGTATTTCACCGAGGTCATGAAGAGTCTGCTGCAGGACCTGGTGCAGCAGTATGTCGCCAAGAACCCCAAACTCATGCTACGCCGGTACGTAAAACAATCTGCAGACATCTTTAAACTAAACCCCTCAGATGTCCTGGCGTCCACACAGCCTCTTGTCTCAGGTCTTCACAACGAACAATGAGTCAAATAAAAACTAGATCACATTGGAAACATTTTGTAGACTTGAAAACATGTCAGCGAAGCTCCTCAGTCATTTAAGTCAAACAATATATAGCAGTGCTGAGTCAAAGGCAACCGGGCCAGGTCTGGGTCAGCGTCGACACCTGGAACCTGATCCTGGGTTTTTTAGAGATTCTTTTGATTTGGTTCATCCAGACTCTCAGTCATGGCTGCTTTCTGTTGTGCGTCTGTGTTTCAGGACGGAGACGGTTGTAGAGAAGATGTTGACCAACTGGATGTCCATCTGTCTCTACTCCTTCCTCAAGGTGAATGTCTGCCTGAAATATGTCATTAGGTTTGGAAGTTGTGGCCTGCACTGACGAAAATGTCCCAAACATGTCTCTGAAAAATAGTTTTAGGTCACAATAACAAAATGTTAAGCTGTTGGAAACAAATCATACACTTTTATTTCCTTCATATATGGTTCTCAAACTTTTCTGTCGCGCCCCGCTTCTGAAGCCAAACTCCAGAAAAAGTTGATTTCCCTTTTTACCAATTAACAACGTTAGATTCATGTTACCAGAATCAGATCCCTTTGTTTTGTTTATGCCACCACATGAATCACTTTCAGGTCTGCTCAACATCCCTCCTGCAGTGTTATGTGCCCGCCCCCCCCGTTTCAGAACCGCTGACATAAAGGAAAAGTTCCTGTTAGTTCAGGCTCATTGGTTCTGCAAAACTGCACACTACCCTCGACCCCTAGCAGAACCATTTCCCTCTCTGGATCTTTAGCCTTTAGGTTTGTTTCTGCTCAGTGAGGGTTGTAAATGAGTGAACATTCATCCCCCACTGGCACTTAATATTAATATGTTCATGCTCATGAGTCCTTTTATCAATGAAAGAAACAAAACACGTTGACTAACCCGTCTGTCTTCATCCCGTCTCGCCCTCACCTGTCCGTCAGGAGGTGGCGGGGGAGCCTCTCTACATGCTCTACAGAGCGATAAAGTACCAGGTGGATAAAGGGCCGGTCGACGTGGTGACGGGAAAAGCCAAACGGACGCTGAACGACAGCCACCTGCTGCGCGAGGACATCGACTACTGCGCTATGGTAACCACGGCAACGCACACACACAAACGGATGACACACCTGGGCAGCAAGGTGTTCTGATGGACTGTACCTGTCTCTCTCTCTGTGCACCTGTCTCTCTCTCTCTCTCTCTGCACCTGTCTCTCTCTCTCTGTGCACCTGTGTCTCTCTCTGTCTCTCTCTCTCTCTCTGCACCTGTCTCTCTCTCTCTGTGCACCTGTGTCTCTCTCTGTCTCTCTCTCTCTCTCTGCACCTGTCTCTCTCTCTCTCTCTGTGCACCTGTGTCTCTCTCGCTCTCTCTGCACCTGTCTCTCTCTCTGTGCACCTGTCTCTCTCTCTCTCTCTCTGCACCTGTCTCTCTCTCTCTGTGCACCTGTGTCTCTCTCTCTCTCTCTGCACCTGTCTCTCTTGCTCTCTCTGCACCTGTCTCTCTCTCTGTGCACCTGTCTCTCTCGCTCTCTCTCTGCACCTGTGTCTCTCGCTCTCTCTGCACCTGTCTCTCTCGCTCTCTCTGCACCTTTCTCTCTCGCTCTCTCTGCACCTGTCTCTCTCGCTCTCTCTCGCTCTCTCTGCACCTGTCTCTCTCGCTCTCTCTGCACCTGTCTCTCTCGCTCTCTCTGCACCTGTCTCTCTCTCTGTGCACCTGTCTCTCTCTCTCTCTCTCTCTCTGCACCTGTGTCTCTCTCTCGCTCTCTCTCTGCACCTGTGTCTCTCGCTCTCTCTGCACCTGTCTCTCTCGCTCTCTCTGCACCTGTCTCTCTCTCTCTCTCTCTGCACCTGTGTCTCTCTCTCGCTCTCTCTCTGCACCTGTGTCTCTCGCTCTCTCTGCACCTGTCTCTCTCTCTCTCTGCACCTGTGTCTCTCTCTCTCTCTGCACCTGTGTCTCTCTCTCTCTCTCTCTGCACCTGTCTCTCTCTCTCTCTCTCTCTGCACCTGTGTCTCTCTCTCTCTCTCTGCACCTGTCTCTCTCTGTGCACCTGTCTCTCTCTCTCTGTCTGCACCTGTCTATCTCTCTGTCTGCACCTGTCTCTCTCTCTCTCTCTCTGTCTGCACCTGTCTCTCTCTCTCTGTCTGCACCTGTCTCTCTCTCTGTCTGCACCTGTCTCTCTCTCGCTCTCTCTCTGCACCTGTCTCTCTCTCGCTCTCTCTCTGCACCTGTCTCTCTCTCGCGCTCTCTGCACCTGTCTCTCTCTCGCGCTCTCTGCACCTGTCTCTCTCTCGCTCTCTCTCTGCACCTGTCTCTCTCTCGCTCTCTCTCTGCACCTGTCTCTCTCGCTCTCTCTCTGTGCACCTGTCTCTCTCGCTCTCTCTCTGCACCTGTCTCTCTCGCTCTCTCTCTGCACCTGTCTCTCTCGCTCTCTCTCTGCACCTGTCTCTGTGCACCTGTCTCTCTCGCTCTCTGTGCACCTGTCTCTCTCGCTCTCTCTCTGCACCTGTCTCTCTCGCTCTCTCTTTGCACCTGTCTCTCTCGCTCTCTCTCTGCACCTGTCTCTCTCGCGCTCTCTCTGTGCACCTGTCTCTCTCGCTCTCTCTCTGCACCTGTCTCTCTCGCGCTCTCTCTGTGCACCTGTCTCTCTCGCTCTCTCTGCACCTGTCTCTGTGCACCTGTCTCTCTCGCTCTCTCTGCACCTGTCTCTCTCGCTCTCTCTGCACCTGTGTCTCTCTCGCTCTCTCTGCACCTGTCTCTCTCTCGCTCTCTCTGCACCTGTGTCTCTCTCTCTCTCTCTCTGCACCTGTGTCTCTCTCTCTCTCTCTCTGCACCTGTGTCTCTCTCGCTCTCTCTGCACCTGTGTCTCTCTCGCTCTCTGCACCTGTGTCTCTCTCGCTCTCTCTGCACCTGTCTCTCTCGCTCTCTCTGCACCTGTGTCTCTCTCTCGCTCTCTCTGCACCTGTGTCTCTCTCTCGCTCTCTCTGCACCTGTGTCTCTCTCTCTCTGCACCTGTGTCTCTCTCTCGCTCTCTGCACACCTGTGTCTCTCTCTCGCTCTCTGCATACCTGTGTCTCTCTCGCTCTCTCTGCACCTGTGTCTCTCTCTCGCTCTCTCTGCACCTGTGTCTCTCTCTCTCTGCACCTGTGTCTCTCTCTCGCTCTCTGCACACCTGTGTCTCTCTCTCGCTCTCTGCATACCTGTGTCTCTCTCGCTCTCTCTGCACCTGTCTCTCTCGCTCTCTCAGACTCTGACAGTGTTGGTGAAGAATGGAGTCGAGGTCCAACCCTGTCCTGTTAAAGTCCTCGACACTGACACCATCACACAGGTAGGTCTGTCTTTCTGCCTGTCTATCAGTTCCTCGCCTCACCTGTCTATCTGCCTCTCACCTACCTGTCTGTCTTTCTGTCTGTCTCTAAGGTGAAGGACAAGATCCTGGATCAGGTCTACAGAGGTGCCCCGTTCTCTCAGAGACCAGCAGCAGACAGTCTGGACCTGGGTACACACACACACACACCTACCTGTCTCACCTGTCTGGGTTGATTGACGGCTCATACTGACCTGTGTGTATTTGTTTGATTGACAGAGTGGCGTTCAGGTCAGGCAGGTCACCTGACCCTGTCAGATGATGATGTCACAGCGGTGGTTCATGGTCGCTGGAAACGAATCAACACTCTGCAGCACTACAAGGTGACCACAGCAACCGACCAATCACAGCACCTATTCAGTTTCACTTCTTCTACACCTTCTACATGTTCCACTCTTCTTCTCTTGTTTCTCCGTTAAATATGAAACTATCCTCTCGTGTTCTTCAGGTTCCAGACGGAGCAACTGTCGCTCTGATTCCTCGTTCTCAGAGTTCAGGTGGAGTCAACCAGGTCTTCCAGACCGGAGAGAGTAAGAACAGTCGAGAACACAGAACATCCACAACCAGCACAACACAAGCAGAACCATATCACCCATCTGGAATATGAAGAACATCTGAAACCCAGAGCCAGCAGAGATAATCATGGAGAACAAGAGCCGAGAAGCAAAATAAAGATCAGAAAGAACCCAGAAAGAACACACGGAGAATCATCTAGAACATTTAGAACCTAGACCAAGTACAAAAAAACATCGGCCAACACACTGAGAACCACACAAAGCACATAGAACCCACACCTAAAACAAAGACGACTATATATAACATTTTGAACCCAAAACAAACCCAAAGAGAACAATATAGGTCACGTAGAACATCCACAACCCAACACAACACAAACAGAACCACCTTTAACCTTGACCTAATTCAGAGGAACCTCTGAAACTGAGATTCAACGCGTAAAGAACCATTTAGATGACCTGAAATAGCACAAATACAACCATGTAAAACACCTTGAAAACATCTAGAACCCATAACAACTGTAGTTTTGTCAGATACTGTTTGCTGTTTGAGACAAAACCCCCAGAGATTTTCTTATTGGTCGCAGTTGTGACTGTCTGTCTGTGTGTGTTTGATGTAGAAACGCCGATGCTGGAGGGCGAGGAGGAGGAGGGTCTGCGTCTGTGGCACCTGGTGAAGAGCAGCGAAGATCCTGAAATCCCAAAACACCGGAAGAGCAGCATGAGGGAGAGAGAGAGAGCAAAGGCCATACCTGAGATTTACCTGACCAGACTGCTGTCCATGAAGGTAACACACAAACCTACAACCTGTCTCTCTCTGTACCTGTCTCTCGCTCTCTAACGGTCTGCCTCTCCACCTGTCTGTCTCTCTGAAGGGAACGTTGCAGAAGTTTGTGGACGACGTCTTCGTGGCGATCCTCAGTACGAAGCGTCCTCCTCCCATTGCAGTCAGATTCTTCTTCGACTTCCTGGACGACATGGCAGAGAAACATGGCATCGACGACCCCGAGACCGTCCACATCTGGAAGACAAACAGGTGAGAAACACACCTGGACACCTGTCTGTCCCTCTGACCTGTCTGTCCCTCTGACCTGTCTGTCTCTCTCCAGTCTTCCTCTCAGGTTCTGGGTGAACATCCTGAAGAATCCACAGTTTGTTTTGGACGTTCAGGTGACCGACAGCATCGACGCTGTCCTGTCTGTCATCGCTCAGACCTTCATCGACTCCTGCACCACCTCTGAGCACAAAGTGGGACGGGTACGACCTGTCTGTCTCTGTCTATGGTTACTGTGACCGTATCTGTACCTGTACTAACTCCGTATGGTTTAGTCATGTGATCTCATCGTAACTTTCTCTCCAATCAGGACTCACCTGTCAACAAGCTGTTGTACGCTAGAGAGATCCCTCGATACAAACAGCTGGTGGAGAGGTGAGAAACACAGAGAAACACTCGCTCACTGCAGTACAGTTACTGCAGAAACACTCGCTCACTGCAGTACAGTTACTGCACTCGCTCACTGCAGCACAGTTACCGCAGAAACACTCGCTCACTGCAGCACAGTTACCGCAGAAACACTCGCTCACTGCAGCACAGTTACCGCAGAAACACTCACTGCAGCACAGTTACCGCAGAAACACTCGCTCACTGCAGCACAGTTACCGCAGAAACACTCGCTCACTGCAGTACAGTTACTGCACTCGCTCACTGCAGTACAGTTACTGCACTCGCTCACTGCAGTACAGTTACTGCACTCGCTCACTGCAGTACAGTTACTGCCCTCGCTCACTGCAGTACAGTTACTGCAGAAACACTCGCTCACTGCAGTACAGTTACTGCAGAAACACTCGCTCACTGCAGTACAGTTACTGCAGAAACACTCGCTCACTGCAGTACAGTTACTGCCCTCACTCACTGCAGTACAGTTACTGCAGAAACACTCGCTCACTGCAGTACAGTTACTGCAGAAACACTCGCTCACTGCAGCACAGTTACTGCAGAAACACTCGCTCACTGCAGTACAGTTACTGCACTCGCTCACTGCAGTACAGTTACTGCACTCGCTCACTGCAGTACAGTTACTGCACTCGCTCACTGCAGTACAGTTACTGCACTCGCTTACTGCAGTACAGTTACTGCACTCGCTCACTGCAGTACAGTTAGCGCAGAAACACTCGCTCACTGCAGTACAGTTACTGCAGAAACACTCGCTCACTGCAGTACAGTTACTGCACTCGCTCACTGCAGTACAGTTACTGCACTCGCTCACTGCAGCACAGTTACTGCACTCGCTCACTGCAGCACAGTTACCGCAGAAACACTCGCTCACTGCAGCACAGTTACCGCAGAAACACTCGCTCACTGCAGCACAGTTACCGCAGAAACACTCGCTCACTGCAGCACAGTTACCTCAGAAACACTCGCTCACTGCAGTACAGTTACCGCAGAAACACTCACTCACTGCAGTACAGTTACTGCACTCGCTCACTGCAGTACAGTTACCGCAGAAACACTCACTCACTGCAGTACAGTTACTGCACTCGCTCACTGCAGTACAGTTACCGCAGAAACACTCACTCACTGCAGTACAGTTACTGCACTCGCTCACTGCAGTACAGTTACCGCAGAAACACTCGCTCACTGCAGTACAGTTACCGCAGAAACACTCGCTCACTGCAGTACAGTTACTGCACTCGCTCACTGCAGTACAGTTACCGCAGAAACACTCGCTCACTGCAGTACAGTTACCGCAGAAACACTCACTCACTGCAGTACAGTTATTGCACTCGCTCACTGCAGTACAGTTACCGCAGAAACACTCGCTCACTGCAGTACAGTTACCACAATAACCCACTACTCATCACAGTTACTATATACTCACTTCACATCAGACACAACCTTTACTGACACTGTAAATGAAGAAAGTTTACTGTTTTTTGGAACACGTGACACTAATGTGACACATTAATATTATATTAACTGTGTGAATGTGTGTGTGTGTAGGTATTACAGTGATATCCACAGCGCTGCGTCAGGCTGTTATCAGGAGATGAACTCCACTCTGACTGAGCTGTCCGGGGTCAGTAAACAGAAACTGAACTACAGATATACTGTCTGAAATATGCCCATGAACTGAAGGAAACAACCTTAACATTAATTTAATATTGTCTGTCTGCAGAGTTTTGCCTCAGAGATGAACAGCCTCGTTGCTCTTCATGAACTTTACAAGTACATCAACAAATATTACGACCAGGTAACTCACAAGTTTGAAGTCATTTTTTTCATTTGTCCCAAATACAGTCCTAATTGTTTCATACAGCCTGTTATACACACAGATAGTATAAAAAGAAGTGGACGTAGTCCCCATGACGTCACATGTTGGTTTGTGGAGGACTGTCGCCATCTTGAGTTTAGTAACTGCACTGGACGTGATGATATTTGGACGAGGCGGTGGCACTAGCTACCCTGGTTAGCTTGGTGCATCTGTAATTCATGTTGCATCTGTGATTTTAAACAAGATGCTAATTTTTGCTAGCGGACAACAGGCTGAAAACAAAATGTAATAATACGTTTTTTCAGCGGCGCTGGTTAAATGTACACAGAGCAGCAGATGCGATTCGCCTCTATCCTGATTGACAGGTCGCCATGGTAGCAACTTGTCAATCATCTTGTAGCCCCGCCCTAAAGCCTCCCCTGCTTCCTGGTCTCTGTTCCTCTAAATGGGACCATAATTTACTAAATGAACATCATGCTGTGTTGAAGAAGACTTGAAACTAGCGACTGAGACCAGAAACTCATCAGGAAAGTGTTTACTGAGGGAATAAATCAGCTGACAAGTAGAAACATTTTCTCACAAACTTCTATACAATCACACTTCTTTCTGCAGCCGCTGGAGTCGCCCCCTGCTGGCTGTCAGACAAGATGCAGGTTTAAGTTACTTCCACATTGGCTTCACTCGGGACTGCTGGAAGTTGCCGCTTGGTTATATATTTTTCAAAGTTGGGAACACACTTCCACATTTATGAAGTGGTCATGTGACCTGCCATCACCACATCCACCACAGATATCAGATTAAAAAGATGATCTGTGGATCAAAGTTACGTTTGACAGAATCTGCGGTTAATTTTAACAATTGCTGCGGACGATCACTAACCTCACCTGTCTCTCTTCCTCTCACCTGTCTCTCTCTCGGTTTGTCAGATCATCATGTCTCTGGAGGAGGACAGTTCAGGTCAGAAGATGCAGTTGGCCTATCGGCTGCAGCAGGTCGCCGCCTTGGTGGAGAACAAGGTCACGGACCTCTGATGGCCTCTGACCCCGTGACCCTGAAGACACTCGGAGACCTCGCTGAGGAGAAGCAGGATGTAGAAGCTTTCTGTTGAACATCAGCAGCTCTGAGAGACTGAAACTCTGGAAATCAAAGGATTCCTGTCAACGCTGTCTTCCTGCTGTGTGTGTGTGTGTGTGTGTGTGTGTGTGTGTGTGTGTGTGTTGGGGATATATGAGGTTTTTATAGTCAGACTCAGGAGATCCCAGTTTTTTGAAATCCTTTTTTCTCCGCAGCAGCATTCAAACTTAAACTGACCCGAATCCAAACCTAAACCAAACCTAAACCCGGCGTGAGACCAACCTGATACCAGAAAACGACAATCTAACCAATCAGATCAGGGAACATCGTAATCACCTGCTGCCTTGCACTGTATTTCCCAGAGTTCCCTGCTGCTCTGCTGTCAGTGTGGAGTCAGAAAGCACAATTTTGATAGTTTCTATTCTGATCACGTGCATTGATTATTGACCTGCTGATCTCAGACTTGCTGGATGTTTTTTATCGACAGTATTGCTGACCAGATTGTTTTGCCTTTTTACTACTGAAACCAGCACAACTCATGCATGTCAGGAGATCCCAAATTTTGGCGGGAGTTTTACTGAACGCAATAATAGAATCAGGGAGTGTTTTTTTCTAATCGCATTTTCAGTGTGACACCAGTTTTTGCTTCTTTCTTAAACTTGACCCCTGACAACCTCAGGACCTGACCCGACCTGCGCTGGTTCCCAGTCTTTCCAGTCTTCCTCAGTTTCAGGTCGAGTCAGGGTTGTGTAAGTTCCAGTGTAAATTTATTGGACCTGATAACATTCGACACATACTGAATATTTATTTATCTGCCAATCAGCACACAGTAGATTGGTGGTTTGAAGAAGGAACGTAGCCCAGTTATGCTTGTTGACCTCGGTGCTGCCATAGTGCTATCAAGGTTACCTCCGTCTTCTTCTTGACGACGATGATGAAAGTGTTTTTCAAAATGAAGTAATTGTTTCTAGTGTAGACAAGAAAGGATTGATTTCACGTTGCCAAAACCGAATCTTGGACCCCTGCCTAGTACCGCTCGTTTTTTAATTTATAATAGACAAGCTGATCTCGGGTTCAGGCAACATCCCAGGGTCAATTTTTAATCTGGTACATTGTAGAGTTATGAAGAAATCTACTCTCAACGCAAGTTCTGAGTTGTGACGTTAGGCTTCCAGCTGCTGTGGAATAGATTCATCACTAACAGTGGATTCACCTCTAGAGTCAATTTTAAGACCCGGGCATACCGAAGTTACTGGTAATCCACGAGTCCTCATGAAGTATGTGGTTTTATCAACTTGGTGACGTAGCGACTACTTACAGAGCTTGCCAGTGAACTACCGTAGTTGGTGAGCAAACACCTAACATGCCTACCAGACAGGAACATGCTAGCACTGGTGGTCAGTCAAAACTAAAGCTAAACACGCGCAGCTAAATTAGTGTTAGAGTTTTGAATCAGAGCTCAAAGAAGCATATTTGTACCATCAACTCCTGCATGAAGACTGACTGTAGCCCTGCTGTATCTTTGTTGTGGAGCACCACTTTATGCTCTGACAGAGATGGTGACCATAGACTGGATAAAACATGGACGTAGTCTCTATGACGTTGTTTCTGAAGAGCCATGGTGAAGCTCAATGTGGGTGTTTCCGTCAGTCGCCATCTTGGCTGGAGTGTCTAATCAAAGCAGAGGCAGCCAAATGAAGCCTGGTTGCTGAACCACCTAGCGGCTAGCCACCCGAGAATCCACCTACTTATTACTCGAAATGTCCTCGTACTTCATTATGCATAACTTTAAGCCTCAGTATAATTTAAACAGGGAAGTTATATAAAGATTCCCCCCCGTGCACGGTTGTCATGAACGGGGAAATCAGGCCAAAACTGTTTTGTACCAGGCTGTAAACGTGTTTATTTTTGTGCTGTAAAGTTGGGCATTTTAACATGGCGGTCTATGGGGCTTGACTCGCTTTTTGGAGCCAGCCTCAAGTGGCCATTTTTGGCACACAGCTAATAAGCTACGATAGCATCCTCCATTTTGGCACAATAATTTGCTAGCTAGCTGCTCCAATGAAGGAATCTCCATGTGCCCGGGTCCCGAAACAAAGCTAGCATGTAGTAACATGTTGAAAAACTGGAAGATGAAGAACAGAAAGATAAACGGAAACTGGAATCGCACTGAAAATTAAGTTTAACTGAAACATTAATGTTGAATCTGCTGAATGAACAAAGAGCTGATCAATGATTAAAAACAATCTTAAATTGGGGGAGGGGGGCGTTAAACTGTGTGTGTGTTTGTGTGTTTGCTATAGTCACTAACTTATTATGTGTACATACTGTAAGTCCTATTTATACCTATTTAATCCCGGCTGTGCCTTCACTCTTGCAGCTAGGTTGCGCTGTCTGTCTGTCTGTCTGTCTGTCCTGGCAGCAGCCTTATTGATCACGTGTCCCAGTTCAACATGGGAAGATAAATTCATTTTAATAATTGGCTCTTATTGAACCATTGAGGGAAAACAACCAGCAACTTACACAAACCCTCATGTACAAATATAAAA
This sequence comes from Micropterus salmoides, assembly GCF_014851395.1. Taxonomy (NCBI): domain Eukaryota; kingdom Metazoa; phylum Chordata; class Actinopteri; order Centrarchiformes; family Centrarchidae; genus Micropterus; species Micropterus salmoides. The sequence continues at coordinate 1,149,532 of NW_024040707.1, read as the reverse complement.
GTCTGAGTATCACTGGATATATGCTACAAACAGCTAGCATAACATTACTCTACGTTGACAAAAACAATCTCAATTTTCTTGCTCACTCACTTACTTGATTAGGTTGGTTTGTCAACTGCTGTTTCAAATGTTACTGACATAATGTTACAACTGTGTAAGATCGTTGAACAAAAACAGCTATCATAGCAAAACAGCTAGCATAACACTGGATATACACAGAGCTAGCATAACGTTGGATATGCTAACTGTGTGAAAGTAGCTGTTTGTAGTAAGTGTTAACTGTCACACAGGCTGAATCTGAAAACTTCCCTGCACTCACTCACAGACTTCGATATGTCATGATGTAAAAGAAAGTTAAAGGTTGGTTTTTGTTCAACTAAGACAAAAGCAGTTGGACCACATACGACGTGAGGATCCTCGGCTGATGGTTTGATCTACATACATCATCAGTAGTAAAGGGAAGGTTTTACTGGACATATCCACCGTTCTCTATCTCTACGTAAACCAGCACATATTTTGCAAATAACTACCAGTATGAAGAAACTTTTCAGACTAAAGCTCAAGGTCTAAAGTCGTGTCTTAGAGTGCAGTTTCTCTCTTGCTGCTTCACAACCACAAGGACTCAGTCTGCAGAGGTGGAAGGTTTAGATTCAGCCTGGAGATGATTAGTTGCGTCTGCGTGGCAACAGTTTGTTGTTTTAGCTGTTGGTATGTTTTCTCGGTGAAACCGTCACAGTATGGAAGACCTGTCAGAGTTTTACTTAGTTTTCATGTGCAACTCTGCTGTCAACCACAGAGTGGGGCAGTATACTTCCTGGTCTCATGACAGGACACGTCCTGATTTTTTTTTTAACAGGACCTTTCCACTTCCTGGATTCCTGACTGGATACTTACTGGACTATCTTGACAAGATACTTCGTGGTATCCTGACAAGGCACTTCTGCATCCTGGACTTCTAACAGGATACTTCCTGGACACTTCCAATTCCTGACTGGACCCTCTTGACAGGATACTGCCTGGTCTGACAGGACACTTCCACTTCCCGGTATCCTGACAGGACACTGTCGAGTCCTCTGACCAGGACGCTTTCTGGTCTCCTGACAGGACACTATCAAGTTCTGGTCTCCTGACAGGACACTTTCTGGACTCCTTACAGGACACTGTCGAGTTCTGGTCTCCTGACAGGACACTTTCTGGACTCCTTACAGGACACTGTCGAGTTCTGGTCTCCTGACAGGACACTTTCTGGACTCCTTACAGGACACTGTCGAGTTCTGGTCTCCTGACAGGACACGTTCTGGTCTCCTGACAGGACACGTTCTGGTCTCCTGACAGGACACTGTCGAGTTCTGGTCTCCTGACAGGACACGTTCTGGTCTCCTGACAGGACACTGTCGAGTTCTGGTCTCCTGACAGGACACGTTCTGGTCTCCTGACAGGACACTGTCGAGTTCTGGTCTCCTGCTGTATCTTTTTCAGTGTAAATGGACTCTGAAGCTAAACCCATCAGGCAATACATGAACAGACTCTGTCGCTCGGCGGTCGGGTCTGCTGCTGAACTGAAACCGAAAATTGACCGGTTTTGTTAAAATGAGACGTTTGTTGAATGATCTTCCTGCTGACGACTGATTGCAGCTTCTGTACTTTTCTCCTTCTTCTTCTAATATTTCTGATGATTATCGCTGTTTAATCTGAATGTCTCTCTTCTGTGTTTTTGCCTTGCGTGTTTTTTGAGCCTGTGTTTGACCCGTAGTTGTAGTTCTGTGATCAAATTAGACCTCTGCATGCGTGTGATGATGATGATGATGATGATGAAGAATTACGGTGCTTCTTCAAACAAATTTTTTTTTTTTTTAATTACAACAAGAGGCGGAGCATAAACTTTGCCATGTCACTGATGATGTATGTAAATGGTGGGCGAAGATCACGTCTGACCTTTGACCTCCTGATCTCTGTACAGTTTTCTAATCTTCAGGGACATGATGAAACAGATCCTCAGCTCTGATTGGTCGAGCTCTGTTTGTTACTGAAACGTTTTTTCTACAAGGGAATAAAAACTTTAAAGGGTTTGTATAAAATAAATCCAGGAGCTGCTCTCCTACTGGCTGTGTACAGTTTGCTAACAGTGTGTAAATGTGCCTGTAAATACCTGTCTGAGGAGGAGGAGGAGGATGATGAAGACGAGTCAGTTTGCAATGGAAATGTGTTTTTATTGTGAGGAGGCAGGAGGCCAAACACAATTTGTATCATGTAAAAATAAAGTTATAATTTTAACAGTTCTCTGTTTGTGAGTTTCATTTCAGTACTGGTTCCAAAACAATACTTTTTCAATGCCTAGCTTTGAGGAAATATTGGAATTTAACAAAATGAGTCTTGTTTTAAATGTTTCCTGAATACAAACAGCCGTACAAGAACCTTGGCTAACAAAAAAAAATCAGGAAGCGTGTTGGTTTAACGGTCACTAAATCAGACACAAACGTCTCCAACGATATCGACAGCTGCATTGGGACACCAGCTGAACTATTATGAATCTGACCAGATATCTGATGTCGGTTTTCTGTGTCTGATAGTTTTATTGAATTTGTTAGAATTTATTGGTTTTAGTAAAAAAGTCTGCTGGTGACTGCAGGATTAAAACAGCAGTGTCAGTTACAAAGATAAACTAACATCCATCCTGGGTGAATATATCTTTGATATCTCACTGTTACAGTTTACTGTATTAAGAAATCCTTTCACACCCTGAGTGCTGTTGGTCAGAGCAGCAACTTCCTTCAGACATTCAGGAGGGAGAGATGAAGAGAGGACGGAAAAAATAAACTGACAGAGTGAAGACATCAGAATATGAGAGAAAGAAGAAGTGAATGTGAGGGATGAAGAAGATGAGACAGTAAGAGAGATGAGGACAGCTGAACCATAGATGTATTTTTAGAACTGGATACCAGACCCGAAGATGGCGCCGATTCAGTACCATGAGAAGTGGTTGCCTGGTGCGTACGCCATGGACGTGCAGGAGAAACACTCGTATGGGCCCCTAATATCCAATTTTAACAGGGTAATCAAATAAAACAAATTGGTTAGGTTTAGGAAAACATTGTGGTTTAGGTTAAATAAGTCATGTGACAGTAGTCAGTCATGCTATTTAACTAAAGCTCAGAAAAACATTTACTTGGTTTCACACGGGACTCGAACGCTACTCTCCCGTGTTTGAAACGCCCATCCAACTCCACGCCCAGTGGATGAGACACATGGCTGGGGAGAGACCCACGTTCGCTTCCCACTGTGACACAACCACCGATGTGTCCCTGAGCAAGACCCTTGACCTCCAGATGTTCCAGAGGCGTTCGACCTCTGATGTCTTGTAAATAAGCTAAAAAGCCCCAGAGAAATATAAACGGTGTGAACTACGTCACCCTTCTCTTGTCTGGCATGTTGACACTTTTACTGTTTGAGAGGGGAGAAACCCAGAGGTCTGAGCAAAGTTTCATTCTAACCCCCTCCTGTGGAACATGGAACACTAACGGTTTAGCCCTCCGCTGAGGTTAAAATGATTCACACTGGTCCCTCTCGCATCAACTCGCCCCTCCGATGCTTGGAGGCCCAGAGCAGGAGAAGGGTCCGGCTGCAGCCTGCAGACACGTGTGTGTAGCGTGAAGGAACTACAAATATAATTTCGTTAATTAAGAAGCCGTAACGTTACACGGATCAGATATGCCCGACACTTGCAGTTTGTGTTCATATCTTTCCTTTTCTTAAGTTTTGCGGTGTCTCTACGTGGAGTCGCGGTGTGAGCCCCTCTTGTTTTGCCCTCCAGGTCACCTCACATGTCACGTGACTGAAAACCATGAATAATGACAACAACCTTGTACCTTATAAAGGCCTTATCTGTCTCATGTAGCTAACTACTGTCGGGATATAGTGACAGTCTCAGCAAATATGACAAAAAGATCTTTTTAAAATGATTGCTGCTCTAAGACCTGTCGCTGGACTGGTACTTTCAAACAGTCATGTCATTTCGGGAGTCCTTGACGTGGATGTTGGACCCTACACACTGTTTATAAATTAGGCCCTTGGTCATATTATTTTCTGTTGGAACACCCTCCCTTAGCCACACCCGACAGGCCCAAGGTCATTTCCTTCCCCTTTCTCCCCTCCATACTTATTCTAACCAATTACTGTAATTTTTCCCCCCCTGGAAAGAGCAATAGATATAGCCACTCATTCTTTCTAATAATTTAATAGTGATGGTGTTGTTATGTCATGGATGGTACTGACCACGACGACGGCGATGATGATGATGGTGGTGTATGGCTGTGAAATTGTAGGCTTATTTATACATCTCTCATATTTAAGACTGTCATGTTGATAATCGATGTACTGAATTTGAGCACTTTATTCTGTATTATTATATTTATTGCTCTGTTGACAACCAGAATTTGCAACGTTTCAGTATTTTACGTATTATGCAGAACCAACAGCCCTCCGGGGGCAAATAAAGTAAATCCAGTTTATTATTAGTAGTATTATTATCCATCCATGAGCTGGACCACACGGTGAGTTTACCCGTCATTTACCTGCCTATTCAGTCTTTTCGTGCCGGGACCCCCAAAGTCCCCCCCTTTAAAATATTAAGATCCGCCACTGCTCCCAGTTTAGGTCATCTTGCCGTTATCGGTCACTGCGCATGCGCAGAGCCCGGTGTCCGGTGTCAGACTGTCAGCAGCTGTTGAGACCATGAACGGTAGGACCGAAGCAGAACAGAAAACACACCCAGAATAACCGAGTGGACCCGGTACTGTGCAGATACCGATCCGGTACCGACCGGGCCGGAGCGCAGGGAGAGCCGCTGATCTGGACCGGGAGCTAACGGGGCTGAACCACCTCCAGTCGGACCGTCTCCTGGGTTCGTTCAGCCGGCTAACGGAGGCTAACAAGCTAGCACCGTCAGCCCACCCGGGACAGACCGCTCTGACCCGGTTCTGTTTGAGGACCGGGAGCCAGGATGCTGATAGGTAAAGTACTCCTGATCCTGGTCTTTGTTCCGGTTCAGCTGTGAGTGCTGTCGGTGCAGTATGAACTCCACAGAACATGCTAAGCTAACGGTACCAGCCTGTGACTGCTGCTGCTGCTGACAACAACACACAGATTCGGCTTTCCGTCTCAGCCAGACTCCATTCAAAAAATCTGGCATTTAGAAGTGATTGGCTTCCCAGCAGATGATTTGTACCTGCTAGAATCGGACCTTTCCCCCTCTCCCCGAAACAAATGTCTGCTGGAAAATTCGGCACAAAGGTGATCGTCCAGTTGGTATTTGGTTAACTTAAAGGTGAACTTTCATAACTGGTTCCTGCTGGTCGCTGCCACGCTCCATGGTGTAGTTTCAGGTTAACCACATCAGAAACGTTAATAAGATTCTTGTTCATAAACGAGTCTGTGCTTTGTATGCTGAATTAAACGATCATTTCAATAATTCTCCAGTGTGACAATTAATGTTTGAATTGTCCCAATATGGAGGAGAGGGGCTGAATTTGGAGTTTTATGAATGGTGCTTGTATAAGTGATGTTTTGATGTGATTTGTATCTAGGTCATTCATGTTGTGTTGAACCTGTTATCTGTCAAATCTCAGAATGATTGATGCAGTTGGTGCACAGTATGAATGCCAAAGTGAAAACTGGTGCCTCATCCTTCTGTAAAGGGACTGCTGGTCATGTTCCTGGAGTCCTGTGCTTGCTAATAAGGAACAAATCACTAAATTTCTAAATGAAGTTTGGTGTGTGGTTGTGTAAATGAGCTGGAGATGTGTTAAATCACAGAAAGTGCTGAGTGTGTGATCGCATGTGTTTTTGACTCTGTTGTTGTTCCTTCTCCTCAGCAGCTATTGGTGCAGCAACCGGAAACACGGCCGCCACCGGTAAGAAACACCGGCGGCGAGGCAAGAAACACAGGAGAGTCCGAACAGACGAGAACCGGTAAGTAAACCAGCAGGCGCTTTAGACCAGACCCTGATGACCCTCATAAACTCATAGGCTACATTTAGCTGTGTGTGTGTGTGTGTGTGTGTGGGCTGAGTTTCATTCCACGAGTCACTTTCTCTGTTTGACTTCCTGTCTGACTTTCTTCTTCTGGACTCTCGGTTCTGGTTCCTTCACTTCGGATCTTGTCAGCGCTCGGTGACCTTCCTCCTCTCCTTCCTGTCTCTAAAGTGAGAGGAGTCTCTGTCCTAGAGCGGCGTCTCTGGGTCTCACCTGTAGCCATCGTCAGTTTCCCTTCAGTATAACAGGTGAACGTCGGCTCACCTGTGTTTTGGACCTGAGCCGTTGCTGCTGTTAGCGTCAGCTGGATCTGGGAGAGCGCGACACGTTGAACACAGTTCAAGCTGCTGGCAGATCAGAGACTCTTGATGCTGTAAAATGCTCACTGCAGTTCAGTCAGGAGCTGAGACATGCAGGAAATTATGAACCGAGGAGCAGGATCCAAACGCACGGGTCTTAACGAGTCCACGGTTCTTGATACCCAACACTGTATTTGGGTCTGTAGTCCTGTTCCAGCTGTTCGGTAGGGTTGTAAGAACTAATTTGTGCAGTGTAACGTGTTTTTAATGTGGTGATGGTAAATCTGTCAGAACAGCTGGCTCTTTGTGTACAAACAGAGATGTAAGCAGCAGTTAGTGTTGGAACTATTACGCAGCATCACTAAAGTCCTGATCTCATAGTGGATTTGCCCTCCTCAGTTGAGCCATCCTGGGTTCTGATCTTCATCTGCATGTATTCTTTTGGTTGATAACATCAAGAAACAAACATTCAGTTTTTTTCAGGACATCGGAAGCATTTATTGCAGGAACTAGAGATTTAACCTCAACCTGTACAAAAGAAGTGGGCGTGGCCAGCGTGACGTCCCCCGCTGGTTTGTGGACTACCGTTTTGAAGTCATTGGCATTTTGGCCGTCACCATCTTGGTTTTTTTTGGAACCAGGTGTGACCATATTTGGATGAGCTAGCTAGCTTGGTTAGCAAGGTGCATCTGTAATTCACATTAACTGTGATATTAGCTGGGATGCTAATTTTAGCTAGCGACAAACAGGCTTAGAACAAAACGTACTTCCTGGAAAATGAGCAGCCGACTACTGATGAGCTTTTTCATCGGCGCTGGTTAAATGTTCACAGAGCAGCGGATACGAGTCGCCTCTATCCTGATTGACAGGTCGCCGTGGTAACGACTTCTGTACAATCTCACTTCTTTCTGCAGCCGGTGGAGTCGCCCCCTGCTGGCTGCTGGAGAGGACGCAGGTTTAAGGCTTCACTTTTCAGACCTGGAGGTTCCTGCTTGGGTGGAGCAAAGATATCCAGCTGGACCCAAACTGGGAAAGTTGTGGCCAGCGTCTTAGTGTTTTGTTTATTTTTAGAAGCAGACAATAGGTGCGTTTCATGTCGTGTTTAGCAGCGCTGACTTAACATGATGCATGCTGGTTAGAAATTTTTCGCCAGTGCTGCAGAACGTCACCATGTCACATGATATTAAAACCTCGTAGGAGTCTCTGAGCTAGAGTCCAAGTCAAGTCTCTGAGCTAGAGTCCAAGTCTCGTCTCTGAGCTACAGTCCAAGTCTCGAGTCTCTGAGCTAGAGTCCAAGTCTCGAGTCTCTGAGCTAGAGTCCAAATCTCGTCTCTGAGCTACAGTCCAAGTCTCGAGTCTCTGAGCTAGAGTCCAAGTCTCGAGTCTCTGAGCTAGAGTCCAAGTCTCGAGTCTCTGAGCTAGAGTCCAAGTCTCGAGTCTCTGAGCTACAGTCCAAGTCTCGAGTCTCTGAGCTACAGTCCAAGTCTCGAGTCTCTGAGCTAGAGTCCAAGTCTCGTCTCTGAGCTACAGTCCAAGTCTCGAGTCTCTGAGCTTGAGTCCAAGTCTCGAGTCTCTGAGCTAGAGTCCAAGTCTCGAGTCTCTGAGCTAGAGTCCAAGTCTCGAGTCTCTGAGCTAGAGTCCAAGTCTCGAGTCTCTGAGCTAGAGTCCAAGTCTCGAGTCTCTGAGCTAGAGTCCAAGTCTCGAGTCTCTGAGCTAGAGTCCAAGTCGAGTGTCTCTGAGCTAGAGTCCAAGTCGAGTGTCTCTGAGCTAGAGTCCAAGTCGAGTCTCGAGTCTCACGTGGTTATAATGAATGTTTTATCACTGCTGCGTTCAATCCAGGCTGCTTATAAAACTGCATGGCTATAAGGAATTCTGTAACTGTAACCTGTTTTTCACTTAATGTAATGTGCAATGCAACTAATGACCGCTTATTAACTTCTGTAAGTCAACACCCCCCAGACTCTTAAACCCAGTGTAACGTTACATGATCAACTAGCGTTGGGCCGATAGTCGATGCCATCGTCCACGTCTGACAGACATCACGACGTTGAGCACGGCATCATGATTGTAAAAAAAATGTTTGTTTGGTTCTTGTTGTATGAAGTTTTAAAGCCAAAGTTTATGATGAATCGCAGCTGATGCTACGTGTTACGTCGGCAGGTTATAGGTAACGCAGGGAGGGAATAACGGCGCGCTCATCAGACGTTTCCTAAAAACAAACATTGTTCACGAGTCTCGCACCTCGAGTCCGAGTCAAGTCCGAAGTCTTTTGAGGACGAGTCTCAAAGCGAGTCTGAAGTCACTGTGCGTGCGACTTAAGTCGGACTTGAGTCTGAGTCTCAAACTCGAGTCCCCATCTCTGCCCGGTGACCAGTGAAACTGCAGTTCTGACTCTGCCCGTTCATTTAGACGGGAGCCTGGTCTTGTTAGTGTGAAATAGCTGCGGTGGCGTTGCCAAGATGGCGGCTGAGTGGCATGACTTGCCTGTCAGGACTTTGTCTAAACTCATGCACTCTGCGGGAGGTGGAACGTGTCCCACTTGACAGCAGTGTTTTTATAAGTCGCCTGCAGCCCACGTTTGACTATCAAGTCGGCGAAATTCAGCCGCACGCTCCGGATGTTTCCATGACATAGAGTGAAGCGTTGTTCCTACCAAACCTAACTGAGGGCATCAAAACCTGTGACACCGATCATTTAATCAGACTGATGTTTACTGTTTTATACGGCGACCGCTCCGTGACAACAACTTAAAGCTGCAGATTTCCAAAAGGAAGTTCTGCACGTTGTCTTTGATGAAGAAAATGATCTGACGCACACCTGCGCTGTAACGGAGATACAAAAGACAGAAGAAGAAGAAACGTGTAAATCAAGCAGCTAGGCTAACAGTTTCCCGCTCCTCCCATGCGTTGTGCTAAGCTAGCTGGTGTCCTGCTGACAGAAACAGGTTTGGTGCTTGGCCCGGAGAGACTCCGCTCCAATAATAGATCCAGAGACTGAATCATGATCCCACCACACACAAACACACGCACACACAAACACACACACACACACACGCTGTAACGCACACACAAACACACACACACACACACACACACACACGCTGTAACGCACACACAAACACACACACACACAAACACACACACACACACACACACACACACGCTGTAACGCACACACAAACACACACACACACACGCTGTAACGCACACACAAACACACACACACACACACGCTGTAACGCACACACACACACACACACACACGCTGTAACGCACACACACACACGCTGTAACGCACACACAAACACACACACACACACACACACACACACGCTGTAACGCACACACAAACACACACACACACACACACACACACACACACGCTGTAACGCACACACTCTCTTCAGGCTATTTCAGTGCAGCTCATGCGAACCTCAACAATGTCCATGACTCAGAGATGTCATGGAAAGCAGCTGTGTGTGTGTGTTGCAGATACATGATCCATGTGTTGTCCGTTTCATGCAGAAACACACCTGACTATGTCTACGTGGTCAGAATCACATTTTTTCTCTTTATTAATGGTTTACTTGACGGGGACAGATACATTATACACATAGCCAAACAACTAGCATAGTGCTTATAACAGATGCTACTTTAATAACATCCCCAGAAGGGCTTTTATGAAAACAAGCGTTTAAAAAAAAAAAGGATTTTTTAGGTGGTGAAGTGATCAGGTGGACGCTCTGGATCTGCAGCAGCCCCGTAATCTCTTGAAGGATTTGCAGAAAGGCTGAGGAACGGTTCAATTTAGCTAGTTAACCAAAATCATCTTAAAAATCCTATTAGCACCTGCCTGACTCCCACCTGACCCGTCACACATGACAGCGTCTGTCGTTCTCAGAATAAGAAACCTCTGCAGAACAGGACGAGGTAGAAACAAACAATATTTATTGCGTAGAATCTTTTCTATAGATTCTTAACATTAACATAAATAAGAAATTGTAGAAAATATAAAATGTAGAAAATAAACATGGTGCTGCTGCCTGATAATAATTAGTCCATTCGATTCATTTTAAATCCTGAGACTGAGAGACAGATGATCATTCTCTTATTTTAAAATGATGTCACTCTTAAATATTATCTGCTGGTCACACTGAGGTCGCTGCTGGAGTTTCATTTCATGCATGTGTGATGCGGTTATCTGCCGTCAGTCAGGCAGAATAAGAAGTTATTAATTCTCTCTCACTTAATCCAACCTTTCCACTAACCATTAAACTCCGGATTGATTCAGGAATCTTCTCTGCACGGAAAAGCCGGCAATAATCGTTCCTCCGCTGCATGATCAGGTTTTGATTGAGATTGTGCACAAAATGAGGGGCTGTTCACAGACGGGTCCGTAGTCATTGTCCTCGTGAGAGAAAGAGGGAGTGAACGAGAGGAGGTGCTGAGCGATGAACACAATGAAATACGACTTTAAACCATAATAAATCAAAATGAGGCGTCCAGCCTTGATATAAATCAATGTATGGGAAACACTGCGTGATGTATGAGGTCAGCTGCAACACATCAATCAGGGGCGTGTCTGCCAGTAAAAGACTTCCGTAAAGGTTGGTCTCGAGTTTCATCGCACCTTGGTGCACAACATACAGAGGAGGAAATAAAAAATAAGAGACTTCAGATGCACCAATAGACGGCATATAAGAAGCGGGCGTAGTCATCGTGACGTCACCTGTTTTCAAGCCTCGAGTTTGGCCGGGAGGGCGCCGCCATGTTGATTTTTAGCAACCAGCGGCACTTGACGTGACCATATTTGGACGAGACGGTGGAGCTAACGGCCGTGTGCGGAGCTAGCTAGCTTGGTTAGCGAGGTGCATCTGTAATTCACGTTAACTGTCATTTTGACAGGGATGCTAATTTTAGCTAGCGACAAACAGGCTTAAAACAAAACGTACTTCCTGAAAAATGAGCAGCCGACTCCTGATGAGCTTTTTCAGCGGCGCTGGTTAAATTTACACAGAGCAGCAGATACGAGTCGCCTCTATCCTGATTGACAGGTCGTCAGTCAGCTTGTAGCCCCGCCCTAAAGCCTCCCCTGCTTCCTGGTCTCTGTTCCTCTAAATGGGACCATAATTTACTAAATGAACATCATGCTGTGTTGAAGAAGACTTGAAACTAGCGACTGAGACCAGAAACTCATCAGGAAAGTGTTTACTGAGGGAATAAATCAGCTGACAAGTAGAAACATTTTAACATTATTTCTAATGGAGCCGGACTTCTTCTTGCAAACAGAGGAGTCGCCCCCTGCTGGCCGTTCAATAGAATGCAGGTTTACAGGAGTTCTGCATTAGAATCGCATCTCGGACCGAAAGCTTCAAGCTTGGATGCACCTTTGGTGTCTTTGTGTTTTTGACCAGAAGTTCATAGTGAGCGTATAGGGGTATACGCACAAATTCTCCAAAAAATATCAGATTGTTTCAGAGATTTACAAAATGAGACTTCCAGTGGAGCCCTGGTGTAATACCTTATTTTCCTGTGTTTCAGGCCTGATGATCTCTGTGACCTTCAGACTCTAAATGCCAACAGCAGCCTCCCTCCGACATTGTCGCAGAGTTGCCCCCAAACGACCAGGCTGCCCTCCCGAAATACTCTAGAAACCACCACATCGCCAGGAAATACGCAAACGTGTACCGAAGATGTCCAAGAATCCACCCCAACACCCCTACAAAACGCCCCACTCACCACTACGTTGCCCACAGAAAGCACCCTGTTGCCCCCCCAGAGTGTCCCCCGGCCCCCCTCGCCACCTCCACAGCACACCCTAAAGACCACACCAGCCCTTATAGATACAGTAGATACCCCAGGAGCTCCCCTTGTGCCTCCTGAAAGTACCCTCCAGTCAGCCCTGCTGCTCCCCGTGAACACCCCCCTGACAGCGCCAGTGATTCCTCAGATTTTCAGCCAGTCACCTCCCACCACATCTCAAAATCCCACCCACAGCCCCAGCCCATCACCGCCAGCTGTTAACCAAAATATTACCCAGGATTCCTCCAGATTGCCTCACAGAACTCTCCAAAATGTCACTCAGAGTCTTTCTGACGAGCAAACGGCTCCCTTTAAATCACCTCCAACCTTACCGCACGATATTACCCACAATGCATCGGAATTACTTTCTGCCCAGCATCCTGCCAGAGCTCCTCCCACTCCTCCAGTAAGCCCCTCCCACCCTGACCCGTTCCCGCTGACCGCGGTGACCTTCACCTCCAGCGTCTCCTCCCACCTCTACTCCCCTGGCGCGTCCTCTTCCGCCTCCTTCCCCTGCTCCCTTGACTCTCTGGATCCCCCCATTGGTTTGCTTCCCATGATGTCATCAGCCACCCCTCAACTGACCACACCCCCTCCCAATTTGAGCCCTCCCCCTCCGGCATTAACCCCACCCCCTGCACAGCTGCTGGGCTCTGACGATGAAGAGCAGGAAGACCCGTCAGATTACTGCAAAGGTGAGTGTTGACGGGGTTCCAGACTGGATGATTGACACTGATGATGAAACTCTGTGGTCCCAAAATAGATTGTTTTGACTGATAACCTTGAGTGATTGAGTGAATTTAATCCATTATTTATCTGGGTCTGACTCGCAGTGGCAGAAGGCTCAATAAGGTAACACATCCATCCTTTTCCTAAGCCCCGTCCTCCAGCTACTCGTGGAGGAACCCGATGCTTCGCCAGGGTCTGATGGGGTATATAAACCCTCTAATGTGTGCTGTGTCAGCACCGGGGTCCTGCCCTGCAAAGGGAGGAGTCCAGGAGGATGCTGATCACATGCAGAATCTAAATTTAAAGTTTTACAATCAGTCGTCCCCTCTCATCAGCCTGAAAGAACCTTTCAATATATAGGACGATATATAGGAATAGGACGACTTCTTCTTTGTGTCCAGCAGCCAGGTCTATAACAGGCAGTAGCACAACACGACGCTCTTGTACCCCACTTTGCCCGGGATCCAAGACAAATTCCTCTGGAGGGAGTTAAAGACCTTGTGGACAGGTGCAAGACTAAGACATACAGTCCCAGACCTGATGAACCAACAACAAACACCCTCAGTCTCATAGAGGCGACCCTCTTGCAGACGTTCTCAGCTCCTGGTCCGCATACCCGTACCTGGGTTTTCATATTGATGTCCACAGTGTCTGTCGGTCCCTGCTGTGTTCTGTCCCTGTTCAGTTGGTTCTGTTTGTGTTCCAGGTGGTTACTACCCAGTGATGATCGGTGATCTGTTTAACGGGAGGTACCATGTGGTCCGAAAACTGGGCTGGGGACATTTTTCTACAGTCTGGCTCTGCTGGGACCTGCAGTAAGACACATCCTACACGTTGGGACATCCCTAGCCCCTAACCCTAACCTTAACCGCCAGAACTACATGCCTAACCTTTAAGCCCACGACATACTCGCTTTTTATCAAGGCGTAGGCGTAGACCGGTGTCGGCGATGCAAACGGCTTTGTTCACGTACTTGCCTGCATACTTTACGTGTACCTGGAGGATTAAACATGAATCCACTAGGGGGCAGATCAGGGTCGGATCATCTTCCTTGATAACCTCCCAATTTGCACATTGTAAACAAACCAAACACAGCGACACTCGAGCAGGTTGTGATTTTATTGAGACATCATAACGATCTTGGTAATTGCGAACCAGCTCCAGGAATTTCACTGTAAACCGCCATAAATCACCTTTTTTTTAAGTCTGCTGCTGTACTTCTTATTCTTGTTTTGCGTTTAATGGCGGTTGGCAAACCGACTGCATGCCGCCACCACCTGGCTGGTGTGTGGAGCAGGAGGTCGCTGCTGACCTTCCGATCAGATCGACACACTGACCCCACGTTCATGTGCTGAACTGCATCTCGTGGATGCATAGCGTTAATTTCTGGAGACGTGTACAACCTAAGCTCCAAAGGAACGCAGGATACGCGTGGCAGCCATCTTGCGTACGCGAAGTTAAAAGCAAGTATGTCCGGGGATTTAAGCCTATCCCTAAAACCAAGTCTTAACCCTCAAACAGCCCTTTAAACTTGTGGGTCAAGCATTTTGCTCCTCACGAAGCTGTTGGACACTACAAGTATATTGTAATCCTGTTTTTTGCACCCCATGAATATAGTAAAACAAGCCCCCCCTCCACACACACCTTGTTTTAAAGCACTGATTCTGTTTCTGTTCTGTCACATCCTCCGAATCTGTGTTTGTGTTTAGGAAGAAGCGTTTTGTGGCGTTGAAGGTGGTGAAAAGCGCTCCGCATTACACCGAGACGGCTCTGGATGAGATCAAGCTGCTCAGATGTGTGAGTCTCATGCACACAGCTGTTAAAATAAATGGCTTCATTTTTCTTCTTATGTGAGGATGAATATTATGAGCAGATATTTTGGGGCTCAAGTTAAATTTAATATGAATTCATTTATTATACTTTCAGGTGCATTTGTTTCTTATATTACAAGCTGGTCATGTAGCGCCCTCCTTTTGTTATTTGGTTTTTCGGTTAAGATTCTTTCGGTAAAAAGTCTTTCATCACTATTTGAGCTCTTTTAATGGCATGAATGGATTTTTGGGTTCTTTATTGAAGTTAATTTAGATCAAATGTTGATGATGAGTGTGATAAATAAATGAATCTGATGTTTGAAGCGACGAGAAGTTCTTAAAGTGAGTTGAACGACCACTTATTTAGCGTGCAAAGGAAGGAAGTTTTTCCTTGCCTCTGTCTCCTAGTGCTGCTCTTGGTGGGAACTGTTGGGCTTCTGTAAATATCATCACAGAGTTCGGTCTAGACCTGCTCTTTTATGAAAAGCGCTGTGAGATAACTGTTGTTGTGATTTGGCGCTATATAAATAAAATTGAATTGAATTGAATTCAAGGCTTTCAATGTGGGAACGCCGACACACTGCAGCTGCAGCTGAAAGACTCAGGCTTACATGGTCAAACACTCTTCAGAACAAATTCATTTAATGGAACCAACAAATGTAATTAGGGTCATAGTCAGAGCTGCTCGTGTCCTAATGATGGGCCGTGATATTATCAGCCTGTTAACTTCCACATCCACACAGTTCCCTGGATTTTGTGTTGACCTTCATCCTGTCTGTCTAATATTACAGTTGGCTCTTGGTTTGTAAAATATGCCGCTCTGCTGCCGGTAGACATGTCCATGTCTGCGATTGGTCATCTGCTTCAAACACTGGCCCTTTTATCTGGATGCGGTCATGGTTGGATTCAACATATTCTCACTCTCAACTCGTCACGTATTGGACACTTGGTCAAGACCCCTTTTTAACACCCTGGGTACTCTTTAGCGCAGTTTTTCGAAGTTCAGGGCTCCGTGGTCAAGTCAGCGAAACGGAACATTGCAATTTTGAAACGCCATGTTTTTGATGTTGTCAAACATCACAATTTGGTCAGGTTTAGATACCAAAACCACTTGGTCATGTTTAGATACCAAAACCACTTGGTCAGGTTTAGATACCAAAACCACTTGGTCAGGTTTAGATACCAAAACCACTTGGTTAGGTTTAGACATCAAAACCACTTGGTCAGGTTTAGATACCAAAACCACTTGGTTAGGTTTAGGCACCAAAACCACTTGGTTAGGTTTAGGCACCAAAACCACTTGGTTAGGTTTAGACATCAAAACCACTTGGTCAGGTTTAGGCACCAAAACCACTTGGTCAGGTTTAGGCACCAAAACCACTTGGTCAGGTTTAGGCACCAAAACCACTTGGACAGGTTTAGGCACCAAAACCACTTGGACAGGTTTAGATACCAAAACCACTTGATTAGGTTTAGACATCAAACCCACTTGGTCAGGTTTAGGCACCAAAACCACTTGGTTAGGTTTAGGCACCAAAACCACTTGGACAGGTTTAGATACCAAAACCACTTGGTCAGGTTTAGGCACCAAAACCACTTGGTCAGGTTTAGGCACCAAAACCACTTGGTCAGGTTTAGGCACCAAAACCACTTGGACAGGTTTAGATACCAAAACCACTTGATTAGGTTTAGACATCAAACCCACTTGGTCAGGTTTAGGCACCAAAACCACTTGGTCAGGTTTAGGCACCAAAACCACTTGGTTAGGTTTAGGCACCAAAACCACTTGGTTAAGTTTAGGAATAGATCCTGGTTTTGGTTTAAAAAACTGTTATGCACGTCTGTTAAATTATGTAAGATATGTAATGTTACTTACCTAACCTATGTAACTTAAATAAAAACATTTAATGTTGACATTTTGGTGCGCACGGGAAAAAACATTGTTCTACTGGTTGAAAGTCCGGCTTCTGGCCCTCCATCCACCCCAACCTCCTTATTCGGTCTTTTCTGTTAAATATCTTTTAACTTTTTAATCTTGGTCCTTACTTTTAGAGCGTTACAACGTCAAACCCTAACCCCCCCCCCCCCCCCCCCCCCTCAGAGGCGTTTAGTAGTTCCCCAGACCCACTTCCAAGCCGCTGCACCCAGGTTGTGGAATGCACTCCCCACTTCGTTACGCACCTTAAACTGTGTTGTTTCTTTTAAAAAGCAGCTGAAGACTCTGTTAGTCAAACATTAGGGTTGGTTTTAAAGTTGTCTGCCATATGTCAATGTGTTTCTGGTGTTTAGCTAGAACGGTACTTTGTTGTTTTATTGTGAAGCACTTTGTGATTTTTATCTGTGAAAAGTGCTATATAAATAAATGTTACTTACTTACCATATGCGATGACTTGGGAGTGAGAACGGGCTGTTTGATTGGGAGACCCTGGGTTGGCTTAGCGAGTTCATTCCTGATCGGTGGTTAGTGCAGCCAGATAATGCACAGATATCCTGCGGGAATGTTGAACTGGCTTCCTAGTACAGGTCCCAGGTGTTACAGAGTAACGCAGGTAACCAGTCTGTTTCCATACAGGTGAGAGACAGTGACCCCTCTGACCCCTATAGAGAAACCATCGTCCAGCTGATCGACGACTTCAAGATCTCTGGAGTCAACGGAGTCCGTATCCTTACTGAGTACCTGTCTGTCCACCTGTCTGTCTCTGTCAGTCAGTACTTTCCTCAGCTTCTCTCAGATGTCTGCATGGTTCTGGAAGTTTTGGGTCATCAGCTGTTAAAATGGATCATTAAGTCAAACTACATGGGACTTCCCCTGATCTGTGTCAAGACCATCATCAGACAGGTAACACGCAAACGTTGTCATACACACTAGTATACACACAGTGAGGTGTCCTCAGTGACCTGGCTGACCTTGGCAGTGACTCGGCTGTGTGCTCACAGGTGCTGCAGGGTCTGGACTACCTCCACACTAAGTGTAAGATCATCCACACTGACATCAAACCAGAGAACATCTTATTGGACGTCGATGAGGTTTACATCAGGAGACTGGCGGCTGAGGCAACCATCTGGCAGAAAGCTGGAGCCCCGCCCCCTTCCGGGTCATCAGGTGAGGAGCAAGCCGTGTGATTGGTCAGAAGGACAAGACAACGAGTGTGTTGACTTAAACTTTTGTGAAAACAAGCTGAAACCTCCAACATCGAGTCAGAGTCAAAACACCCAGGAGATCCTGAGTCAAGCTGTCAGATCTGTGCTCTCACGCTGTGTGGAGGGACTAATGTTTTTTTTCTCATGAGATAATCTGGATTCTTCAGTAATTCTGACTTCAGTTTGACAGTTTGTGTGTCCACTGGAGTCAGACAGCAGTGTTACTGGGAGCTGTGGTTTCAGCTTCCTGTCTGTCTGTCTTCTATCTGTCTGTCTGCTTTCAAACGCCGAGCCACAGCGCCGACCTGTACCTGTGCGTGATTAACACGCATGCGTCTTTAACACAGACAGCAGGTCTTTCTACATTATCATCATCAATAGCATGTTTCATTTCATTGGACGGAAAGAGGGGAAAAAAGCGCGCTCTCAATTGTAAAAACTAAGTAAATGTCTATTCTACAGATATTCACAGTGTGGTTGGAAGGTTTAATGTTGCTCGTATGATGTCAGTTTAACCGTCAACAGATCATTTTCACTAACTATTCCAGCTAAAATGTCAGAAAATGTTGATCAGTGTGTCCCAAAGCCCAGGATGACGTCTTAGTGTCATAGAGGAGTTAAGAAATGTGAAAAATATTCACATTCAAACAGCTGTAATCAGAGAATTTTGACTTTTCTTTCTTTAAACGATCTATCAATTATCAAATTAGGTGGCGATTATTTTAATACTTGACAACTAATCAATTAATCGTTGCAGCTGTAGGCTGAATCTCTAGATGACGCATGTCTGCAGTATGCAGATCCATTTGTCTCAATATCACTTGTGTGGACAGATCAACACTCTGTGCGCAAATGTGTAGTTTTTCCACAAATACAAAGAAATGTTTGTACGCTCACAAAAATAGTTTGCAAATACAAAACAGATCTGCAAATACACAAACAACTTCCAGAATAAATAAAATATTTATGAATACATTCATGAAAAGCATTTGTGAATATCTTTTGAACATTTATGACACTGGAATCCAGTTTGTATTTGTGGATCTCTGTTCTACGTTTGTGGGTTTGTATTTTACACGACATCATTTCCACGTTTCCAAGTAAGAGCATACTGTCTGATGAGCTAAATGTGTAATCTGTAAATATAAAACACTTTCCACAAATACAAAAAAGATTTGTAAACTCACAAACATATTTTGCAAATAAATAAAAAGCATTTGTGACTATACATAGAGAAATAAACACACACTAATACTTAACGTCATCCCATTAACATTATTAAACAATGAATGCATGTTACTTATTTCTGATTATTTAAAAAAGGGCTGATGAGACTGCACGCTCTTACTTTGAACAGAAAATCTGAAAGTCGCCGACTGATATGAGTAGCTTTAAGTTCAGACTGACGGAAAGTTTGAATCAAAACACTCGAAGTGCAAACCCGCAAAGTGGGAATGCACCGAAATGAAAATTCTTGGCCGAAGCAAAATATAATAAAAAAAATTTGTAGAAGTACATTCACACTTTTTCCATTTATTTTGCCTTTTTTTTTACAATTGGATAAATGAAACAGTCAAAATGAGCTTTTTGACTATCCAGTAAAGTCCGGTAAAGTAAATTACATGAGTCCATTTACTTTTAATATGTTTTATACTTTCTGTGAATATAATCCAGTTAGTGTTTTTTCCATCCTGTGTAGACGCATTATTTTGATATCCGGACGTTGTCGCATGTGTTTCCTCCTCGCGCTAAATTCATCCGGTCCGACCCAGTTTGATAAATAATGTTGTATGTGGTTCTTGTCCAGCGTAACATGAAGACTTCCCAGCCTCTCTTCAGGCAGGACTCTCATACTACAACACTTGTCTTTGTAAAGAGACAAACTGACAGGATAAAGTCTCTAACCTGCCTGTCAGCTCGCTCTGGGCCGCTTCACTTACCGTAAAGGCTGGAATACGTGTGCACTCCAAATGTAGGTGCGGCTAGCTTAATCTCCTTCTCACAGACGAGTGACAGAAACACTCTAAGCGCTTCTTTTCTAAGAAGTCAGTCACAGATGGAGCGGATGGCAACGTGATCGTTTGGTGAAATTTCTTCGGTCTTTTGACCCATTAGGCTGAACACTGAAAGGGCTTTTTTTTGTTGTTGCTATTTTTGGCCGCTTAATTTTGGTGGCCGAATATTCAGTGCTTCCCTTCCACAAACGTAGAACAGAGATCCACAAATACAAACTGGATCCACAAATACCTGACGCAAAGTTGTAAATATTCAAGGGTTTTTCACAAATGCTTTTTCATTATTTGTAAATTAATTTGATTTATCTGACAGCTTCAGTAGTAATTTACAATAAAGCTTTTTATACAAATGAACAGTTTATTGAACTTGATGTTTTGTTATAAATTTAACTACCAACAGTTTATACAAGTACAGCTGAACACATTAAATGAATGAACGCATTTATCATGTAAAAACGTTTTATTGTTCCAGCTTCACAAATTATTTTAATAATTACAAATTATTATTATAATTTGTGTTTTTTTATAATGTTGAGGCAGGGCTGGACAACAAAACAATAACAATAATTGGCGCAATATAATTTTTTAAAATAACTATATAACAGACGTTTAATAAATATATTCATATTCATAAATTAGGACATCATTTTTTTATTAAGATTTTTATTTTGTTGAGGAAAAAGGACTGATAAAAGCTATTATTTCATTTTAATTGTGCATATTTGTTGACAAAGATTTTATCATAATTGTTTTGAATGTTCTGCCTCAGATTTGTGAAGTGAGTTTGGCATCAAGTGTTGACCATAAAGAAAAGTTTAAAACCACAATTAACCATCAGGTTTCTTCAACTTTCACTCAGTAGCAAAAATCAGCCCTTTAAACTTGAAAGAAATAAAGAATTGATATTTATCGTGATAATTATTGATATCGAAAGATATGAAACTTTTTATCGTGATAACGTTTTTGGCCGTATCGTCCAGCCCTATGTTGAGGTTTGGACTGTTGGTCGGACACAACAAAGCATCACTTTTGGCTCTCAATCAATTAATGGAGCAATTAATCAGCAGATTGATCCAGAATGAAAATAATCATTAACTAAACTGTTCAGAATGAGCTCCAGCTCAACAACTACAGCAGCAACATCCGGCTTCATATTAGTGATGAGGAGTAATAATCGTACCGCAACAGGCACAGGGACATTTTACTGCTTTTATACTCACATACTTCTACTGAAGTAACATTTTCAATGCAGGACTTTTACTCGTAACAGTGTGGTATTAAGTATTAAGTAAACGATCTGATTTGCCGATCTGTTTTTATATTAGCAAAATATTTTAGGAGGTTGACAAATCTTTGTGGGTGAAGTTAGTAAAGTAAGAAGTTCTGCGACGCACACGCGTTGCTCAGGTAGGCGGCGTGGCCCGGGCGTCTCCTCCTCCTGTTTCACACAGTTCTGTCTGACTGTCTTCTATCTTTATTTCCTGTTTCTGATGTTTCTTCCTGTGTCTCTCTCTCTCTCTCTCTGCCTCTGTGTGTCTCTCTCTCTAGTTAGCATGGCTCCCAGGGATCTACAGGTAAGTGTTCAGGTGTGATGCCTGCTGTGTTCTCATTGGTTATTACCATTTCAGATTGACAACTTGTTTCAGGTGTCTCTAACCGTTTGGTTAAAATCCCGCTTGTTGAATCTAAAAACGACCAAGCTCTGAGCAGGAAGGGAGACGTCCTGGAGGTCGAGTGGTTATCGAGTGTTAACATCGCTGGTTTGATTCCAGATATTTGTCACCTGCTGTATTTACTCTGCTGTTACTGTCAAGAGTGTGTCAACAAAACAACACACATCTCTCATAGGAAGAAGAGGTCGACCGATACGGGTTTTCAAATACTGATGCCGATATTTAGAGAGCAGGATATGCTGATATCAAAACATAGAAAAGTCATGTATTATACATTATTGCAGAGTCCAATCTAATCTCCGTGTTGTCTCAGCTGGTAACGTGTTGTTTTAGATGGAACTTTAATTAATGAGTGAAATGGAAAGATACATCGGGTTCTGCTGTAGATCGTCCTTTCTGTTAACACATCACATCCTGACTGACAGCAGATCTGATCTTATACCAGGGCTGTCGCGACAACCGCAAGACTATTGGTCAAGCCCGCCGCGGAGGATGGCGAGCACCACAACAACCGCAATGTTCAAACTTTACACTTCAGAGCATGTTAAAAAGTTCCACAGCCGTAACGAGCTCTGTGACGGTTCAAGGACGGGCCGCCGTGGACTTCAAACTCTGAAGCTGGAAGTGTTGCCGTGTTTTGTGTTGTTTTGCTCCGACCGTAAAGCTGCTGTTAGCGGCTCGCTGTGCAGCGAGGGGAGATCCACTGACGCCAGATTTCTTCACTGATGAAGAATGAGCCCCAACATGTTGCCGTGCGGGAAATGACTTCACCGCGACAGCCTTATGTTATACTGTAGAGCAGGGGTATTCAATTAAAATTCAAAGAGGTCCAGTTAGAGAAAATTTCACGAAGCAAAGGTTCGGATCAACTTGCTGTCATTCAGTAGCCTAGACCATAACGCGTAGCCTCAACATGAGTGTCAAATCCGTAGACTGTGTAGAGACAATATAACAATATAATTCAACAAAGTCAGTTTTCACATAAAACTGAAGGGATAATAAATAATAACTACTCTAATAATAAATTCTAAATTTAAGTAATCTATAGGCTGCATTTAAAAAATGTTTTTTTTGTAAATGTGCATCTTAAAATAAATAATTTTTATTTGTTGCTCAATTTCAGAAAAAATAAAATAAAAAGCTTTGAGTGATTGAAGTGTGTTCATCTTAACAAATGAACAGCTGTAATGCCTCCTCTTCTCTTTCATTCCCTCTTATATAGCTACCACGTCCCTACTTCCTCTTGTTCAGTGAGAAACGTGAGCTCTGCTCAGGGCCGTTAACGCCTTTGCCAGTGCTTATCGGAATGCACAGATTTGATTGGCCGAGCAGCATCACATGAG
Source organism: Micropterus salmoides (assembly GCF_014851395.1). Lineage (NCBI taxonomy): Eukaryota > Metazoa > Chordata > Actinopteri > Centrarchiformes > Centrarchidae > Micropterus > Micropterus salmoides. The sequence continues at coordinate 1,126,690 of NW_024040707.1, read as the reverse complement.
TTTCCTGTGCCGCTAAAACAGTCGCCTACTGTAAATGGTAGAAAAGCTGCGCAGGTTAAAATAGAAACGCTCCGTCACGAGGTAGTACTTCTCAATAATAGATCGGCTGTGCGCCCGGGTCCAGACCGCGGTCCGCCTATTACTGACCTCTGCTGTAGAGAATAATGCAGCCTAATGACGTCACTTCTTACCAACTGTAGTTTACTTGCTGAGATAACATGAATAATAGATTGTACTCTGTAGGAATAATGGAAATTTATTTTCACACAGACTGACCTTGTATTGTTCTGTAATCGGCTATTTAAAAAACCTTGTATCAGTCGACCCTCTTTAATGCTGACTGCGCCTTCGGCAATTTGTTGCCGCTGCTTTGGTGCGAAGGAGCCCGTCTAATGAGGATGTCCCCAGTCAATCAACGCAGTTCTCAATGTGATTTGTCTGACTCTGAAGACGACTCCCTGCTGGGCAGGACGGCCTCTCGACTGAGCGCCGACACGGATGCAGGCTCGTTTCTCTGGAGGCTGGGGGTCGTATAATGTACACACCTTATCCAATCACAGCTCGCTAATCGAAACTGTTTTATTGGAATCCAAAATGAATATAACAAAGATGGCGGCTGGACTTGATGAGCTTGTGGTCAGCTCTATCAGTGTGTGTAGTGTCAGTAACACCAAGTGTGTTTGTGTGTGAGAGCACTTTAACAACAGTGTCACAGAGCTGATGTGTAGAAACTTCACTTTGTTCTGCCGTCTCTCTCTCCAGGTCGGTAAGCTGTCTAAGAACAAGAAGAAGAAGCTGAAGAGGAAAGCGAAGCGTCAACAGAGACTGTTGGAGGAGAGACTGGAGGATATACAGGTACTGCAGTACAACTGTAGTACTGATAGAAAGGAAAGTTTACGTGGATTTATGATGGAAGATGTTACCTCAACGGCTGCTGAAAACTCTGCATTCTGATTGGCTGTTCAGGTGTGGGTCAACCTTTAGTTAGCAGACGGCTGCACTTCTGCATTAAATTGTAGGTGACGGCAGCGACGGCGAGGAAGAGCTAAAGGTTATTCATGAAACAGCAAACTATTTGTGATTTTATGTTAATAAATGTCATTTTATTATTTTTTTGATTTATTTTATTTACCTTGTCATAGTTTTTAAATGTCCGTGTGCATCTCTTTTCACTGTATTAATGCTATAATATTACTTATATTAGTACTTATTACTACTGTTGAAGAGCAGCTGTGTTACAGCAGCCAATCAGAGTGCAACAGGATGTGACAAAATGATCCCTCCAAAATAAAAGTTTCCATTTTGTCCTTGTGTTCAGAGGATGGAGGAGGAAGACTGTGTGTTGTTACAACCTGACGACACAGACAGTAACTGTGAGTACACACTGATACACACTTTTACACGGCGATACATGCCGATACCCGCTGTTACATGCTGATACCTGTCGATACCCGCTGTTACATGCCGATACCAGTCGATACCCGCTGTTACATGCCGATACCAGTCGATACCCGCTGTTACATGCCGATACCAGCCGATACCCGCTGTTACATGCCGATACCAGCCGATACCCGCTGTTACATGCCGATACCAGCCGATACCCGCTGTTACATGCCGATACCAGCCGATACCCGCTGTTACATGCCGATACCAGCCGATACCCGCTGTTACCCGCTGTTACCCGCTGTTACCCGCTGTTACACACTGAACCTCTGCATATGTATTAATTATTATTTAATTATTATTATAAATAATGGGTGAATCAGTTCTGACGTCATTCGAATCCGCATGTGCAGTTAAATATTCTTTTACTACATATAACTTATACAGACTCTCTAAATGTAGTAATTGGTTGAATAAACTTGTACTTCTCTTTTACTCTCAGGTTCTCTGGTCGTCAACGGCAACAACAATTCCTGCTCCACAGCCAACAGCAAAGCCAGCCCAGAGTCCACCTGCTCCTGGTTGGAGGACAGGTGTAACGGCCACGCCCCCGGGCGGTTCTCCAGCCCCGCCTCTGGCCTATCAGGGTTCTCCAGCTCTGTGATGTCAGCGACGTCTGAGTCAGCACTTTCTATTCAGTCAGGATGCTCTAGCGGGCGAGACGGTAAGAAAACACACACAGATATGGTTAAATTTTATGTTGTTTATTTTTTTTATTTAACCTTTATTTAACCAGGAAGTCCCATTGAGATTCAGAATCTCTTTTCCAAGAGAGACCTGGCCAAGGTAGCTGCCAAATCACAACAAATGCATACATAATAAACACCAAGTTACATTTTCATGATAAAAGAAGTACAAAATGTTAAAAAACACAATGAGACTCTCAAGAACAACAAGAACATGTCTCCATCACAACATTCTTTACAGTAGTTTTAAATTCATTAATGGACATAAGGGTTTCTAACTTCAGCTCTTTCTGTAGATTATTCCACCCCCAATGTGCTGAATAAGAGAAAGCAGTTCAAATTCGGTTGCAACTCGTGGCTCCTTAAAAAGCAGCCACTTTTAGGAGCGTAGCTGATAGGTACCAGAGCAGACAGAGAGGAGGTTACAGAGGTACAGTGGAAGTTTGCCAAGTATAGCTTTATAAATAAAGATATACCAGTGCTGTTACAGACAGAAAAGTAGCTTCCACAAGTTTCTTCTTAGCACTAAAAGTAAAACAAGATTTGTTTCTGAAATAAAAGCCAAGCTTGACTTTATGTTTCTTTACTAAAGCAGTAATATGTTCATTGAAGAAGAGCTTATCATCTATCCATATCCCCAAGTACTTGTATGAAGACACTCTCTCAATTGATTTCCCATCTAAGGACAAGAGGCCACAGTCAAGTAGCTGTGCTCGAGCTTTTGAGAAGACCATAAACTTTGTTTTCTGTGTATTTAAAACCAGTTTTAGACTCAATAATGTATTTTGCAATGCCTGAAATGCAGTCTGAAGTTCCTGCACTGCTGCTGAAATGGTGGAAGCCTGGGTGTAAACCACTGTATCATCAGCGTATAAATGTAATTTGGCTTGAACATCTCTATCCAAATCATCATCATCATCAAAATAGGTTGTTAATATCCTCCAGGTATGTGGGCGGGTCCTTTTTTTCCTCCAAATGGCTCAGGACCATAGCCATTGGTCGTTTGGTTACTTCTTCGTCACCCAATTAAGAAGGGTGTACCTTACTGTTCTACGTTGCTTTTGGTCGAACAAAAGAGCGCTGACCCCAGACGTAGAACCCCCTTTGATATACAGGAATACACAGTCTTTGCTCTACCAACTAGTCCTACAACACAACAGAGGTTGTCTCCAAAACGGTCGACACCCAATCTTAGTAGTCTATGAAGAAGTTAAACAAAATGATCCTTCTGGCACTAAACAAAGAGGTGTCAGTTTCCTTCACATTACAAAGAGGAGATAAACAATGGTTTAATCAACATTCTAATGCAATTGTCTGGCCGGGGAGGGGGAGAGGGGGAGGGGGAGGGGGAGGGAAGCAGCCTACACAATATATCCACACAGAGGTACGGACAGTAAAGGTGATGTTGCTATAGACTAAGTGAAAAATGGTACAGATATTTATAGTAGTGTTAATAATAACAGTCGTAGTGTTAATTATTATAATAACAATAATAATAGTAGGACTAGCAACAATAGTCGTTGCAGCAGAGGGTGTCGAGCAGGAACACGGGGGCAGCAGGTGACCCGCAACCACAGATCCAGACTCCACAGCTCCAGAGCCAGAAAACCTGCAGGAAGTGATAGGAGGAGAGAGGAGAGGGACGAGAAAGCACAAGACTACCAGAAAGGGGAGAAGTTGAGTTAGTAACATGCAATAATGGGATGAGGTTGCATACAGAGGGAGAGAAAGTAGAGGAGAGAGGGGCTCAGTGCATCATGGGAAATCCCCCGGCAGTCTAGGCCTATAGCAGCATAACTAAGGGATGGTTCAGGACTCACCTGAGCCAGCCCTAACTATAAGCTTTATCAAAGAGGAAAGTCTTAAGCCTACTCTTAAATGTGGAGATGGTGTCTGCCTCCTGAACCCAAACTGGAACCTGGTTCCACAGGAGAGGAGCTTGATAGCTGAATGCTCTGGCTCCTAGTCTACTTTTGGAGACTCTAGGAACCACAAGTAACCCTGCATTCTGGGAGCGCAGTGCTCTGGTGGGGTAGTAAGGTACTATGAGCTCTTTAAGATAAGATGGTGCCTGACCATTAAGAGCTTTGTAGGTAAGAAGAATGACTTTAAATTCTATTCTGGATTTTACTGGAAGCCAATGCAAAGAAGCTAAAACAGGAGAAATGTGATCTCTTTTCCTGGTTCCTGTCAGAACACGTGCTGCAGCATTCTGGATCAGCTGAAGAGTCTTAACAGACTTTTTCGAGCAGCCTGATAATAAGGAATTGCAGTAATCCAGCCTAGAAGTAACAAATGCATGGACTAGTTTTTCTGCATCATTTTTAGACAGGATGTTCCTGATTTTCGCAATATTACGTAGGTGGAAAAAGGCGGTCCTTGAAATTTGCTTAATGTGAGACTTAAACGACATGTCCTGATCAAAGATAACTCCAAGATTCCTCACAGTGGTGCTGGAGGCCAGGGCGATGCCATCAAGGGAAACTATATCTTTAGATAATGCGTCACGGAGGTGCTTAGGCCCCAGAGCAATAACTTCAGTTTTATCTGAGTTTAACATTAGAAAATTACAGGTCATCCAGGTTTTAACATCCTGAAGGCACATTTGAAGTTTAGCTAACTGATTAGTTTCATCTGGTTTGATCGATAGATATAACTGAGTATCATCTGCATAACAATGAAAGCTTATGGAATATTTCCTGATAATATTGCCTAAAGGAAGCATATATAAAGTGAAGAGGATTGGTCCGAGGACAGATCCTTGAGGAACTCCATGATTAACTTTGGCGTGCATGGAGGACTCATTGTTAACATGTACAAACTGAAATCGATCTGATAAATAGGACTTAAACCAGCTTAGAGCGGTTCCTTTAATGCCAATGAAATGTTCCAGTCTCTGCAATAGGATCTGATGGTCAATGGTATCAAATGCAGCACTAAGATCTAATAAAACCAGTACAGAGACAAGTCCTTTGTCTGATGCAATTAGGAGGTCGTTAGTAATTTTCACCAGTGCTGTCTCTGTGCTATGATGAGCTCTAAATCCTGACTGAAGGGCTTCCCCCGCCCTCTGCTCCTGCCGTCACACAGACCGCTGCAGCAACAACGGCAGAGGAAAACACAGCTGGAAGCTTTTCATACCGCTTATCTGTCTTTACATTCTGAGGAAGGTTCAAACGCTTTAACTTAAATCAAGAGACAGCTGTGTGTGTGTCGCATTGAAAATTATGTCTCGGCAGTTGTGTGTGGCGTTGCTATGACAACCAGCTACTGTGAGCGGTATTATCTCTGGATACTAAAAAAGGCTCTGACCAAATTTGGACGAGATGGTGGAGCTAACGGCCATGTGCGGAGCTAGCTAGCTTGCTTAGCGAGGTGCATCTGTTACTCACGTTAACTGTTATTTAACAGGCTGATAAGTTTGTCTAGAGAACAACAGTCTTAAAACTAAATGTGCTCACCAGAGAAAGTGAACAGCTGACTCCTGATAAGCTGGTTACAAGTCAGCTCTATCCTGATTGACAGGTCGCCGTGGTAGTGACTTGTCAATCAACTTGTAGCCGGAAGCTTCCCGCTTGGTCTCGACTGAAAACTGGTGCTGAATTTTTGTCTGAGCCCAAATATTTCATATCATAACTCAACAAAGAAACAGCTGTTTTCACCTGCAGCAGGTGTGTTTCTGTTCCAGCCACCATAATAAGACTCAATTCTAGTTTGGTCGATTTTAGGATTTTCATGGTGCTCTACTGGAGCAGCTAAGCGACGCCTCAGGATGGAACCACGACCTTTTCTCTGAGGCGTCTCTGAGTCCGAGTTAACGCCGCTATTGTTTGTGTGTTTCAGTGTTCAGCGCTTCAGACTTCGTCCTCAGTCCGCTGGATCCTCAGAACGCCCACAAGCTGAGAGTGAAGATCGCGGATCTGGGAAATGCATGCTGGGTGGTGAGACACCTTCATCATCATCTCCTCCTCTTTGTATTGTCAGTACAAACTTCCGACCAATCACACGCCTCCCCTATCTCTCTCTCTCTCTGTGTCTGTGCATGTCTCTCGTCCAGCACAAACACTTCACAGAGGACATCCAGACCAGACAGTACCGAGCTCTGGAGGTTCTGATTGGAGCAGAGTACGGACCGCCTGCTGACATCTGGAGCACCGCCTGCATGGTACACACTCAACCACGCACACGCACTCAGCAGGTGTGATCACATGACAGTGTATTGACGTATCGATTGGTGTTTCAGGCGTTTGAGTTGGCGACGGGAGATTACCTGTTCGAACCTCATTCAGGAGAAGATTACACCAGAGACGAAGGTACTCACATCACACTACACACACTACTGCAGGATTATAGTACTAGAGGACTGCGGTGTATTACAGAGTACTTCAGTGTGTATTTGTACTGTGTGTGTGTGTGTTCAGATCACATCGCTCACATCATCGAGCTGCTCGGCCCGATTCCTCTGCCCTTCGCTTTGTCTGGCAGGTACTCCAGAGAGTACTTCAACAGGAAAGGTGAGACAGGCTGTCTGTCTGACTCTTTGTCTATTTCTAAACACTACATTACCCATGAGCCTCAGCTGTTGCTGCTATGGAGAAAGAAGCTAAGGCGTCTAGCGTGCTGAAGTTAAATGTTACACTTTATAGAAACAACAGAATGTCAAGCTCTTTAATTGGGAGTCGTAGTCAACTTCTCTCCTTCAGGTTTAATGTCCGTAAGCTTCTTTTTATCTGTGAAACTCTGTTCCCGTCTCACTTCTCTGGTCCCGTCTCACTTCTCTGGTCCCGTTTCACTTCTCTGTTTCCGTCTCCCCTCCCTGTCTCCCCTCCCTGTCTCCCCTCCCTGTCTCCCCTCCCTGTCTCCCCTCTCTGTTTCCGTCTCCCCTCCCTGTTAACGTCTCCCCTCCCTGTTAACGTCTCCCCTCCCTGTTAACGTCTCCCCTCCCTGTTAACGTCTCCCCTCCCTGTTTCCGTCTCCCCTCTCTGTTTCCGTCTCCCCTCTCTGTTTCCGTCTCCCCTCTCTGGTCCCCTTTCACTTCTCTGTTTCCGTCTCCCCTCCCTGTTCACGACTCCCCTCCCTGTTCCCGTCCCTGTTCCCGTCTCAGGTGAGCTGCGTCACATCTCCAGCCTGAAGCCGTGGGCTCTGTTCGAGGTTCTGCTGGAGAAGTACGAGTGGCCGCTCGATCAGGCGGCTCAGTTCAGCGACTTCCTGCTGACCATGTTGGATCTGCAGCCTGACCGCAGAGCGACAGCAGCGCAGTGTCTGCAGCATGCGTGGCTGCTCACATAAACACACACACCTCTTGTGGTTGAGGAGTGTTAGAAGTGTTTCACTCTGTCAGTGTTGATTTCATGTGCTGCAGGAAACAATCACCTCGACTGACTGACGGTCTGATTCTGATCCTGACTGAATCCAAACGTCCACCCTGTGAACATGATTCTTAATCCACCGACCTGTCGGTCCGTCTCCCAGGACTGTCTCTCTTCCTTTCTGTGGCTCTCGGCTCCAAGCTCATTGGTTCCTACTCAAATTGTTAATTCACAATATTAATTTGTCATTTCAATATCCAATAGTCTAATTCATGATGTTTATCCCAAGTACCGAAAGACTAAAAGTTTATTTGAATTGTAGTCCCTCTGTAGCCGTCAGCTCTCTGAAGTGAACAGGTGTGTGAACGCAGGTAACATCCAGACGTTTGGATTCAGTCTGCTGCTCCTGCTGACCTTTGACCTCCGACATTAAACCGCCTGTTAAAAGGTTTACAAAACTTCTGTTGAGGTTTCGTTTCTCTCCTGCAGAAATCAGCGTCTTTAAAGTCCTGTGACGTTTTCTGAAACCGTTTCCTGCTGATTTAAAATCTGTTTCTTTCTTTTTTTCTCTGATTTTATTGGATTTTGTTTTTCTGTTAACTTCTGCTGAGTTTATATTTAACTTTGCTTCCGGCTGTCTCTTTTTATGAAACCTTATTGATTATGGATCACAGACTTCTAAGACTCCTGAACCTTCCTGATAACGATGATGATGATGATGATGAGTTTTGGTTTAGACGAGCACACTGTAGCTTCCTGACAGCAGCCGACCCTCTCACTGACTCTGATGACACTATTGATAACAGTATTGATTTGTGTAGCTCAGTCGTCCTCAGGCGACCTCTGACCTCCTCACCTGTTCACCTGCTCTCACCTGTTTCTATGTTCATATAATTAATAGTGCCTTGAAATGACCCCGCCCCCTCCTCCCTGTCACAGTGACATCACCAGTGACATAAAGAGTTTTTTTCTATATATGTCTGTCTGTGTGAAATGTCTCTTCCTATGTGAAAATAAAGTTCACTGAAAGCTCGTCTGATGCGTTTCCTCTGACGCTCTGCAGAATGAAACCAGCAACCTGAGTGGGGGAGGAGAGTCCGGCTGCTGCCCTCTGCTGGTGAGAATCAACAAACACGAGTATCATCATGAGGGGTTCCTAAGGTGTAACTTAATCTTTATTAATAGTTAATAAATCACTTATTAGTGCTCCATTGATCAGATAGACCTTAATGATAACAGAATGTGAGGTTGTGGCTGGTGTTTAGCTTATGTAGCTGCAACGATAGAAAATTAATTAGTAACTATTTGCTAAGCGGTTAATGAAGACATTTTTGAAGTAAAAATGCCAAACAGTGATTTCACGTCCACACAGGAAGATGATGTCACGGTTATTGATCCCATCTACTTATTAACAATTACGATCACAGACGTGATGGATAAACAAGAACCATCAATGACTTCTCAACCTGTTGCTGATTATCATGTGATGTCATAGAATAGTATAATGTCCGATAACATCTCTGAGTGGCAGACAAAAAACTTTCCTACCACAGTGACAGGCAGGAAAAAAAAGTTAATTTCTGACTAATTGCAACATTTCAAAATGCACCTGCACTGAATTGCATTTTTTCCAGTCCTATATATCATCATTGAAGATTTCTTTAAATATAGTGTTAAAAAAATAATTGCATTCTCGTGTGTTATTCAAGTGTATTGTCGCACCCATATATGGTGTAGTATAGTATGTAATGTCATAGTGTCGTCATAGTAAAGTACGTCATAGTATAGTGTCGTCATAGTAAAGTACGTCATAGTATAGTGTCGTCATAGTAAAGTACGTCATAGTATAGTGTCGTCATAGTAAAGTACATCATAATATAGCGTGAGATGTCTTAGTAAAGTACGTCATAGTATAGTGTCGTCATAGTAAAGTACGTCATAGTATAGTGTCGTCATAGTAAAGTACGTCATAGTATAGTGTCGTCATAGTAAAGTACATCATAATATAGCGTGAGATGTCTTAGTAAAGTACGTCATAGTATAATGTCGTCATAGTAAAGTACGTCATAGTATAGTGTCGTCATAGTAAAGTACGTCATAGTATAGTGTTGTCATAGTAAAGTACGTCATAGTATACTGTCGTCATAGTATAGCGTGAGATGTCTTGGTAAAGTACATGATAGTATAGTGTTGTCATAGTAAAGTACGTCATAGTATAGTGTCGTCATAGTAAAGTACGTCATAGTATAGTGTCGTCATAGTAAAGTACATCATAATATAGCGTGAGATGTCTTAGTAAAGTACGTCATAGTATAGTGTCGTCATAGTAAAGTACGTCATAGTATAGTGTCGTCATAGTAAAGTACGTCATAGTATAGTGTCGTCATAGTAAAGTACATCATAATATAGCGTGAGATGTCTTAGTAAAGTACGTCATAGTATAATGTCGTCATAGTAAAGTACGTCATAGTATAGTGTCGTCATAGTAAAGTACGTCATAGTATAGTGTTGTCATAGTAAAGTACGTCATAGTATACTGTCGTCATAGTATAGCGTGAGATGTCTTGGTAAAGTACATGATAGTATAGTGTTGTCATAGTAAAGTACGTCATAGTATAGTGTCGTCATAGTATAGTGTCGTCATAGTAAAGTACGTCATAGTATAGCGTGAGATGTCATAGTAAAGTACGTCATAGTATAGTGTCGTCATAGTAAAGTACGTCATAGTATGGTGTCGTCATAGTAAAGTACGTCATAGTATGGTGTCGTCATAGTAAAGTACGTCATAGGATAGCGTGAGATGTCATAGTAAAGTACGTCATAGTATAGTACGTCATAGTATAGTGTCGTCATAGTAAAGTACATGATAGTATAGTGTTGTCATAGTAAAGTATGTCATAGTATAGTGTCATAGTATAGCGTCGTCATAGTAAAGTATGTCATAGTATAGTGTCGTCATAGTATAGTGTCGTCATAGTAAAGTACGTCATAGTATAGCGTGAGATGTCATAGTAAAGTACGTCATAGTATAGTACGTCATAGTATAGTGTCGTCATAGTAAAGTACATGATAGTATAGTGTTGTCATAGTAAAGTATGTCATAGTATAGTGTCATAGTATAGCGTCGTCATAGTAAAGTATGTCATAGTATAGCGTGAGATGTCATAGTAAAGTACGTCATAGTATAGTGTCGTCATAGTAAAGTACGTGATAGTATAGTGTCGTCATAGTATAGCGTGAGATGTCATAGTAAAGTACGTCATAGTAAAGTACGTCATAGTAAAGTACGTCATAGTAAAGTACGTCATAGTATAGTGTCGTCATAGTAAAGTACGTCATAGTAAAGTACGTCATAGTATAGTGTTGTCATAGTAAAGTACGTCATAGTATAGTGTCGTCATAGTAAAGTACGTCATAGTATAGTGTCGTCATAGTATAGCGTGAGATGTCTTAGTAAAGTACGTCATAGTATAGTGTCGTCATAGTAAAGTACGTCATAGTATAGCGTGAGATGTCATAGTAAAGTACGTCATAGTATAGTGTCGTCATAGTAAAGTACATGATAGTATAGTGTTGTCATAGTAAAGTACGTCATAGTATAGCGTGAGATGTCATAGTATAGTGTCGTCATAGTAAAGTACGTCATAGTATAGTGTCGTCATAGTATAGCGTGAGATGTCATAGTATAGTGTTGTCATAGTAAAAGTACGTCATAGTATAGTACGTCATAGTATAGTGTCGTCATAGTAAAGTACGTCATAGTATAGTGTCGTCATAGTATAGCGTGAGATGTCATAGTATAGTGTTGTCATAGTAAAGTACGTCATAGTATAGTACGTCATAGTATAGTGTCGTCATAGTAAAGTACGTCATAGTATAGTGTCGTCATAGTATAGCGTGAGATGTCTTAGTAAAGTACGTCATAGTATAGTGTCGTCATAGTAAAGTACGTCATAGTATAGCGTGAGATGTCATAGTAAAGTACGTCATAGTATAGTGTTGTCATAGTAAAGTACGTCATAGTATAGTGTCGTCATAGTAAAGTACATGATAGTATAGTGTTGTCATAGTAAAGTACGTCATAGTATAGCGTGAGATGTCATAGTATAGTGTCATAGTATAGTGTCGTCATAGTAAAGTACGTCATAGTATAGTGTCGTCATAGTAAAGTACGTCATAGTATAGTATCGTCATAGTATAGCGTGAGATGTCATAGTAAAGTACGTCATAGTATAGTGTTGTCATAGTAAAGTACGTCATAGTATAGTGTCGTCATAGTAAAGTACATGATAGTATAGTGTTGTCATAGTAAAGTACGTCATAGTATAGCGTGAGATGTCTTAATAAAGTACGTCATAGTATAGTGTCGTCATAGTATAGTGTCGTCATAGTAAAGTACGTCATAGTATAGTATCGTCATAGTATAGCGTGAGATGTCATAGTAAAGTACGTCATAGTATAGTGTCGTCATAGTAAAGTACGTGATAGTATAGTGTCGTCATAGTAAAGTACGTCATAGTATAGTGTCGTCATAGTAAAGTACGTGATAGTATAGTATCGTCATAGTATAGCGTGAGATGTCATAGTAAAGTACGTCATAGTATAGTGTCGTCATAGTAAAGTACGTGATAGTATAGTATCGTCATAGTATAGCGTGAGATGTCATAGTAAAGTACGTCATAGTATAGTGTCGTCATAGTAAAGTACGTGATAGTATAGTGTCGTCATAGTAAAGTACGTCATAGTATAGTGTCGTCATAGTAAAGTACGTCACAGTATAGTATCGTCATAGTATAGCGTGAGATGTCATAGTAAAGTACGTCATAGTATAGTGTTGTCATAGTAAAGTACGTCACAGTATAGTATCGTCATAGTATAGCGTGAGATGTCATAGTAAAGTACGTCATAGTATAGTGTTGTCATAGTAAAGTACGTCATAGTATAGTGTTGTCATAGTATAGTACGTCATAGTATAGTGTGGTCATAGTATAGTGTCGTCATAGTAAAGTACGTCATAGTATAGTATCGTCATAGTATAGCGTGAGATGTCATAGTAAAGTACGTCATAGTATAGTGTCGTCATAGTAAAGTACGTCACAGTATAGTATCGTCATAGTATAGCGTGAGATGTCATAGTATAGTACGTCATAGTATAGTGTGGTCATAGTATAGTGTCGTCATAGTAAAGTACGTCATAGTATAGCGTGAGATGTCATAGTAAAGTACGTCATAGTATAGTGTCGTCATAGTAAAGTACGTCATAGTATAGTGTCGTCATAGTAAAGTACGTCACAGTATAGTATCGTCATAGTATAGCGTGAGATGTCATAGTAAAGTACGTCATAGTATAGTGTCGTCATAGTAAAGTACGTCATAGTATAGTGTCGTCATAGTAAAGTACGTCACAGTATAGTATCGTCATAGTATAGCGTGAGATGTCATAGTAAAGTACGTCATAGTATAGTGTTGTCATAGTATAGTACGTCATAGTATAGTGTGGTCATAGTATAGTGTGGTCATAGTATAGTGTCGTCATAGTAAAGTACGTCATAGTATAGTATCGTCATAGTATAGCGTGAGATGTCATAGTAAAGTACGTCATAGTATAGTGTTGTCATAGTATAGTGTGGTCATAGTATAGTGTCGTCATAGTAAAGTACGTCATAGTATAGTGTTGTCATAGTAAAGTACGTCATAGTATAGCGTGAGATGTCATAGTAAAGTACGTCATAGTATAGTGTTGTCATTTTATAGCGTGAGATGTCATAGTAAAGTACGTCATAGTATAGTGTTGTCAAAGTAAAGTACGTCATAGTATAGTACGTCATAGTATAGTACGTCATAGTATAGTGTCGTCATAGTAAAGTACGTCATAGTATAGTGTTGTCATAGTAAAGTACGTCATAGTATAGTGTCGTCATAGTAAAGTACATGATAGTATAGTGTCGTCATAGTAAAGTACATGATAGTATAGTGTCGTCATAGTAAAGTACGTCATAGTATAGTGTTGTCATAGTAAAGTACGTCATAGTATAGCGTGAGATGTCATAGTAAAGTACGTCATAGTATAGTGTCGTCATTGTATAGCGTGAGATGTCATAGTAAAGTACGTCATAGTATAGTGTTGTCATAGTATAGTGTGGTCATAGTATAGTGTCGTCATAGTAAAGTACGTCATAGTATAGTGTCGTCATAGTAAAGTACGTCATAGTATAGTGTTGTCATTTTATAGCGTGAGATGTCATAGTAAAGTACGTCATAGTATAGTGTTGTCAAAGTAAAGTACGTCATAGTATAGTACGTCATAGTATAGTACGTCATAGTATAGTGTCGTCATAGTAAAGTACGTCATAGTATAGTGTTGTCATAGTAAAGTACGTCATAGTATAGTGTCGTCATAGTAAAGTACATGATAGTATAGTGTCGTCATAGTAAAGTACATGATAGTATAGTGTCGTCATAGTAAAGTACGTCATAGTATAGTGTTGTCATAGTAAAGTACGTCATAGTATAGCGTGAGATGTCATAGTAAAGTACGTCATAGTATAGTGTCGTCATAGTAAAGTACGTCATAGTATGGTGTCATCATAGTAAAGTACGTCATAGTATAGTGTCGTCATAGTAAAGTACGTCATAGTATAGTGTCGTCATAGTATAGCGTGAGATGTCATAGTAAAGTACGTCATAGTATAGTGTCGTCATTGTATAGCGTGAGATGTCTTAGTAAAGTACGTCATAGTATAGTGTCGTCATAGTAAAGTACGTCATAGTAAAGTGTTGTCATAGTATAGCGTGAGATGTCATAGTAAAGTACGTCATAGTATAGTGTTGTCAAAGTAAAGTACGTCATAGTATAGTGTCGTCATTGTATAGCGTGAGATGTCTTAGTAAAGTACGTCATAGTATAGTGTCGTCATAGTAAAGTACGTCATAGTAAAGTGTTGTCATAGTATAGCGTGAGATGTCATAGTAAAGTACGTCATAGTATAGTGTTGTCAAAGTAAAGTACGTCATAGTATAGTGTCGTCATAGTGAGATGTAATAATATAGTGTGATGCTACAAATGACACAACAGCAGCTTCAACAGGTTTAATATAAAAACCACCACAGAAACCAGGTGACTCTGGTTTAACGACGCCGTCCTCGCTCCTTCATCAGGTCCATTTTTTTCTAGGCACAGAAGCACAAGGACGAATACAGACAGCCTGCAGAGAGCAGCTTCCATTAAAAACAGTCAGTTTCAGTGTCTCACACAGTCCCATCCCTAAGGTCAAAGGACAGCTGCTTCAGTTCGACAGTTCACACTGCTGTTCGACCTTCTCTTCACTTCTTCTTACGGACTACTGTCCAACCGTCCTCTTCCTGAGGAGGAGGTGGTGGAGGAGGATCTGTCCTGCTGACTGATGGACTGGCTGACTCACACTCCATTGCCTGAACACAAAGACATTCATTACTACAAACGACCAGAGTCCTGAATCACATAACCGATGATCTCAGGTTCAGCACGTGCATTTTCTACATCCTGTCTGCAGTTTGTTATTCTGGTCCTCACCGTGTTGACACCAGTTCACGTTCAGATGAACAGGAGGTGTGAAGAAGTTGCTTTTAAGCTCAGAGGAACTCTGACGCTGAACATTTATTATTATCTGATGATCGAGATTAATGTAACAGTTTCAGATTCTTCCAGCTTACTTGAGGTGGGCCTTGCCACTGTGGCACTTGAATTGCCAACATCAGTAAATGCTGGAACAATATATAATGTTTTATCATTTATAGTCCAGTTATAATTTTGACTATAAAAAAATGACCGGTCTAATAACAAGGACAAACATAAATCATGTTCTAGAACATTTCTACGTTCTACAGCAGATCAATAATATATTTAATCTTTAGTTTCTATGAATATCAGTGTCGACAGGTGAGTCAGGAACGTGTCAGAGCTCAAACAATGAATCGATTAACAGGAAATAAACGTGCAACTCTAATTGATTCATTGTTTGATCATTTTCAAAGTAAAACCAGCTTCGGGAACTTGTGATTGGTTCTACACATTTTACAGACTGAACGATTAATCGATGAACAGTATAACGGGTGGAAATTAACTTTTTGGCTCACCTGCCAACGGGACTGGTAGATGAAAAAAATCCACGCCAAAATGATAACTTGCCTTTTTATGTCACGTAAACATTTGTTTCAGTACTTTTAATTGAGATAATTAGGTATTCTGTTGATTACAAACTTAATAGCAATGAATTTGGTGTCTTCTTTAAGTGTACTTAAAACATAACGTCTTAAGTACTTTTAATAATGTAAATTGTTTTATAAACTTACAAGATGCATATTTATCATTCCGCTTAAACCTCCTTCAGCATAACTTTTGCCATTAAACTTTCATATAAAGAGTAGTATCACTACTACATGACTAATATGAATAGTTTTCATTTATTAAATATTTATAAAAGAAACAGTCTACACTGGTCTGTAATTTATTTGTGCTAAGTACTAACATAAAAAGTATTCATCCACAAAATAAATGTAGGTTATAGTTACACGATTTTAGATCCCTCGATACAGCGGACACCAATTTGGCGATATCGTACCAACATTTAGCCGCCAAACGGAAAATCTACTCGCATTTGGCGCTTGGCCGGTGTTAGTTTCCAGCCCTGCGTAGAAATGATCAACAGTTTTATTGATGAAAATCATTGATAGTTACGGCTGCGGAACACATGCTTAATCGTTCTGTGACCCTGTCGGGGTCCTGGTCCTGACCAATCAGAGCTCAGCGTGTGGCAGGTGAGACGTACCTGTGTTTCATCATCACTGTCTTCATCAGACTGAGAGGGTGGAGCCGTGACCTTTGCCCTCTGACTCTTCTTCTGTGTCAGAGTGGTGATGGTGTGTTTGAGCTGCTGCAGCGCCCCCTGCTGCCACTGACCGAACACCTGCAGCAGACTGTCCGACACCTGCGGGTACACAGAGGGTTAACCTGCGACATCACACAGCTACACCTGCGGGTACACAGAGGGTTAACCTGCGACATCACACAGCTACACCTGCGGGTACACAGAGGGTTAACCTGCGACATCACACAGCTACACCTGCGGGTACGCAGAGGGTTAACCTGCGACATCACACAGCTACACCTGCGGGTACACAGAGGGTTAACCTGCGACATCACACAGCTACACCTGCGGGTACGCAGAGGGTTAACCTGCGACATCACACAGCTACACCTGCGGGTACGCAGAGGGTTAACCTGCGACATCACACGGCTACAACATCACACAGCTACACCTGCGGGTACACAGAGGGTTAACCTGCGACATCACACAGCTACACCTGCGGGTACACAGAGGGTTAACCTGCGACATCACACAGCTACACCTGCGGGTACACAGAGGGTTAACCTGCGACATCACACAGCTACACCTGCGGGTACGCAGAGGGTTAACCTGCGACATCACACGGCTACAACATCACACAGCTACACCTGCGGGTACACAGAGGGTTAACCTGCGACATCACACGGCTACACCTGCGGGTACGCAGAGGGTTAACCTGCGACATCACACAGCTACACCTGCAGGTACACAGAGGGTTAACCTGCGACATCACACAGCTACACCTGCGGGTACACAGAGGGTTAACCTGCGACATCACACAGCTACACCTGCGGGTACACAGAGGGTTAACCTGCGACATCACACGGCTACAACATCACACAGCTACACCTGCGGGTACGCAGAGGGTTAACCTGCGACATCACACGGCTACAACATCACACAGCTACACCTGCGGGTACGCAGAGGGTTAACCTGCGACATCACACGGCTACAACATCACACAGCTACACCTGCGGGTACGCAGAGGGTTAACCTGCGACATCACACGGCTACAACATCACACAGCTACACCTGCGGGTACGCAGAGGGTTAACCTGCGACATCACACGGCTACACCTGCGGGTACGCAGAGGGTTAACCTGCGACATCACACAGCTACACCTGCAGAAAATAAAACAAACTTCAAACACGTGTGTGTGTGTGTGTGTACCTGAGGTAAACTCCCATCATCCACCACTGTGTCGAACTCCTGATCCATCAGTTGAGCGATGAAGTCCTCGACCTCACACCGCTGCAGGTCAGCTGATCAGAAACACAGGTTCAGATGCTGTTACCACACTCCCCGCCAAAATAAAAGTCCTCTCACAGACATCACCTGACACATTAGACAGCAGCCTCAGTAGATGGGCGGGGGGAAACAATATTTAGGGAGATTTTTAAGAGGAAGAAAATTAAAAGTTTTCAATATCAATAAATTCTATTTGGTTTTAAAAAAATCTGGATTTACAGAGATATTTACAGATGCGGCCTCATCTGGAGAAAACTTTAAAAACAAAAGTATTTTAGGTGACGTAGAGTCGGGAATTACTAAATTATTTCTTTTAGCACATAAATCAGATCAGAGCAAGAAATTAATCCCAAAGTTGTATATAGAAGAAGTGGAAAATTTAAAAGGCTACAAAACGTATATAAAAGAATAGTGGGAGAATGAAGGGGGACGGATGTTGTCAGAGGAAGAGTGGGAAGAGATCAGTGAACAACAATGGAAGACAACATACTGTCTCTCATGGAGAGATCATTTATCAGCACAACAGAAACCTGGACTGGAGAAAATAATGCCAATCACTTCCATATCTTTTGGGAATGCCCCTCTGTCACAAGTTTATTAAAGCATGGAGAAAAGTTTGAAAGTGGAACTTCCATTTACATTTGTTGTTCTGTACTCGGGAAAAGGGAACCAGAGAATTACAAATTCAGGGGATAAATGTTTATTCAGAGTGACGTTAGTGGCGGGTAAAAGAGCCATAACCAGGACGGAGGAGTGTGCTGAAGTGATGCATAATACTGTTATTCTGACTAGAATCCACAGGTGTCCAATAGTCATTTACACTGGGGACAGTGAGGACATGTCCCCAGCACCCCAAAGCAAAATTATTTAAAAAACGTTCTGAAATACAGCTTGCAGTTACATGACAAATAAAAAAGCCTTCGGAAAGGTTTATTTGCACATTAAGAAAATGTAGTGCAATTAAAATATAGAAGAAACTTAAGCTACAAAGACAAGCTACTGTTCATAAAATGACCCAAAAACGTGCACTTTTACAACTTCTTGACACAGTTTCTATTTGGCCAAGATTTCCGTCCTCTCAACAAGACGAAAGAGGAGGGACGACTAAAATCAGGTGAGCTTCTTCAGCAGGGACGATGTTACAGGAGAAAAGCTGATCTGCAGGAGAAACAGATCTGAGAGCTGCTCTGACTTTGATTCTGTTCGATTTATATTAGTGCTGGCCAGCAATTAAAATTACGATTAATCACATTGTTATGAGCAAAATTGAATAATGAATTCTAAAGTCGTGTGTTGCCACTTTTAATTTAAATGTCCTGCTATAAACACAACAGTGCAATAACATGTGGTTTGCTTTTTCCCAGCAGTGCTCATTTTACACAGCAGCAATAAAACATTTCTGTTAAATCTCAATTTAAACATTAATGTAATCAAATCAAATATTAAACCAAAGCTGTTTGCCGCTGCCAGGGCGTTACCTTTTATCTAGCTTGTTAATGTTTTCTGAACAGGTATCAGCAGCAGGTGTGATATATATAGCCCTGATATATATATTTTGAAATGTCACGTGCCGCCTCAATTTCCTTTCACATAAATAAAAACATTTCCACCATAATCTGCTGCAGAAACTTCCACAGGAATGCAGGAAATTTAGTCTTTAATGATCAAAATTTCCCCCCAGACCCCCCCACGCCGTCTTTAAAACACGGCAACACTTCCAGCTTCAGAGTTTGAAGTCCTTGACCCGTCGCAGAGCTCGTTACAGCCGTGGAACTTTTTAACACTCTCTGAAGTGTAAAGTTTGAACATTGCGGTATATCAATTTTTGCGGTTGTTGCGACAGCCCTAGTTCTTGCTACAAATTGTAAATGTTTACTGTTCACAAGATTGTGTTCGGCATTATCAGAGAAAGGTTTTTACTAAATGTTTTAGAAAATGTGGATGGTAGGAGGAAAGAACTCATCTGCAGTTTACTGAATTTTGTGTTTAACTGTGAAGTTTTGTCTGTTTATGTTTTTGATCCGCGGTGTGAACAGGGCTGGACAATAAAACAATAACAATAATTATCGCAACATAATTCTTTTCAATAACAATATTACAAATGTTCAATAAATGTTTGATTTTATTCACTTGAATCATCCACGGATTAGGACTGAAAAAGGTTTTACTTAAGATATTTGTTGACAAAGATTTTATCATAAATATTTTGAATTTTCTATCTCAGATTTGTGATCCGCTGTTTGGCATCAAGTGTTCTGACCATAAAGAAAAGTTTAAACCACAATTAACCATCAGGTTTCTTCAGCTTTCACTCAGGAGCAAAAATCAGCCTTTAAACTTCAAAGAAATAACGATTTGATATTTATCGTGATAATTATCGATATGGAAAGATGAAACTTTTTATCGTGATAATTATCGATATGGAAATATGAAACTTTTTATCATGATAATTATCGATATGGAAAGAGATGAAACTTTTTATCGTGATAATTATCGATATGGAAATATGAAACTTTTTATCATGATAATTATCGATATGGAAAGATGAAACTTTTTATCGGGATAATTATCGATATGGAAAGATGAAACTTTTTATGGTGATAATTATCGATATGGAAAGATATGAAACTTTTTACGGTGATAACATTTTTGGCCGTATCTTCCAGCCCTATGTGTGAAGTATTTCATGTTCTGTCCACATGGAAAACATGTGTGAGATGTTAAATACTAATGGGACAATGCTATAAAAATAATTACAGCTAGTGATGAAGTTAGTTAACTTTAGTTTGACTTTTCCTAGCTTTCATTTTTAAATCTCGCTGAGCTGCTCCGCACACACAGCCAGTCCTTAATCAATACACCTGTGGACATGTAAACAAGTATTATGATTTAATTAATTTACTGGTGTTTGAGATTTATGTCACTAATTACAACATTTACTTCTAATCAAATCTTCAGTTTTAATCCTGTTCTGACTTTATTAATTTATTTATTTACAGTGTGAATAAAGAACTGAACTCGTATCAATGAGAGTCTTGATAAAATCCTAAAGATACTGATCCCTGCTGTCAGCTGACAGGTCACCATGGTTACCTACCATTGTCATGAAAATACTGCTGGACTACATCCACCATCCAATCAGCTTTCTGCTGCCCGTACACGCCTCCGAACCCGTTATCCACAGCGATCTGAGGAAACACACAAACACACACACGTGTCACATGACGCTGGTCATCAGCTCGCCAACCGCGAGCGCGTTCACATGAAAAGGGCGGTGTCTGCAGCAGACGACCCGACGCTCGCTTGTTTTGGGGAACGATCATGTGATTTGCGGGCTGTAAATGTACTTTTATTTGTCACATACACGTTGCGAAATTCATTCTCTGCATTTAACCCATCCCTCCGCTGTGCAGCGCCCGGCGACCGACTCAGAGATCCACATTTTGCATAAACAATCTGCAGCTCCTGCGGTAACGGAGCTGAGAGGAATCCACTAAATTAAATTAAATAGCGACCGGGGAGGATTTCTGGATCTATCTTTACCAGGGCTGGACCCGAATATTCGACCACATTCGATTTTCAATTCTGACATTCGATTACTGAGAGTTTTTTTCGCGCCTAACCTCCGCCCACAGCAGCGAACGCAACGCTCCAGCTCACCTGAAAGGGAAAACCAAACGAAGCGCTGAGCTGTGTGGGAAGTTATGCTGTTTATTCACTTTACAACTGCTTAATTTCATTATAAATTAAAACAGTCAAATTTGCTACATTTTAATCAGTAAACTGCCGTCTGGAAACAAACAAACTTAATGAACGCGTGGAAATAATTAGATTAGAAGAATAACATGTAGTCGGCTATAATTAAAGTTTACAAAGTTGTTTTAGTTGCTCTCCGCCCCGGCTGAACTATTCCCGGATTCTGCTCCGGACCTGCTCGGATCAGACTCTCAGGCTCCGCCCACACTACTGCGTTTTCGAATTAAAACGGAGACCTTCTGCTACGTCTGCTCCTCCCGTCCAGACTAAAATGACGGAAACGAAGACTTAAAACGGAGAAGTTTGAAAATGCTGCCGACCCCGTTTTGCGTTTTGAAATCCAGGTAGCGTTTTAGTGAAGAACAGAGGAGGACTTTAGAAACGATGACGCAGACGCTCACGTTTGGCTCTCTGATTGGCTCTCTGATTGGCTCTCTGATTGGCTCTCTGATTGGCTCTCTGATTGGCTCTCTGATTGGCTCTCATCAGTCATGCAAAGCAGAAACACGATGGAACGTTAGCTGATGACAGCTACGCTTGTTACTGTAAGTACAAAGACAATAGTTTATTGATCCACCTGTCTGTAAGGTAACGTTAAACATATAGACATATAGACCTGCAGCCAGCGAGAGAGGAGGAGGGACTGATACAGACTCATCACTACTTGTGATGTCAGATAAAGTTACTGAGTTACTTTACATTAATGTTGCTGCTCTGGAAACAACATTTAGCTGGATTTAAAATATTAAATTAAAAACAACCAGGCAGTTAATATGCACCCTTCAATATATGTTGATTTATCGTAAGTGATGTGTCATCTCAATATATCACGTTATCGCACACTGAATATTTTCCTCACACCGTGCAGGCCTACCTCAGGCCCGCTGGGTCTGCTCTTACCAAATAACCATCGCTAAATAATAATCGATAAAGAATCGGATCGTTAAGCCGTCTCAATATCAATAAAAATGAACGACCCCCGTCCCTAAAAATGACTAAACTGTCCAACATATCTGAGGCAGAATCAGAATCTCTGTTTGTTTCTGATCCTGAATCTTTTTGTGGCTGCAAATGATCTTAATGATGTTTTTTTGCCACTTCAGAGAAAGTCAGTCAAACAGGTGTTTGTTTCTTCAGAAAGGCTTTAAGCCTGGAACACTATTAGGATTTATTTTACAGAGCCTCTTCATCTCAAAGCATTTCATCCTTCTGCCGTGAGAGGCGGCGTTTCTCTCCTCTCCTCTTTATGCCTCCCTCAGCTCTGCTTTTCTAGATCACAGCCACCGTTTATAAGTCAGCAGGAAACAGGCCTGTTTTATCTGAGAGACGTGGTTCTCAAAGGACAGCGAAGCCACAGACACACGACGCCCTCACAGACCATGATGCATCGCTGCAGATAAACAGTAGTAAATAAAGTCATTAAAATTAGCGCGACCGATTAAATGTTTGCACAATATTCAAATTTTCACCTGTTGGCAGATGTAACGCGTCACTGTTCTTTGTCCATTTCTTTCTTTATTATTATTACTTTAACAGCTCAGGGATGTTCAAGCAGCAACCTGTTTGTGCACGTTCTGAAGATTTCAGTTCTGTTTTTGAATAAAGTTGGAAATTAATGCTTTTTTTTTTTTTCATCCGATTCATTGATTAATCGAAAAAATAATGGACAGATTAATCGATTATTAATCGTTAGCTGCAGCCCTACCTAACTCTTTACTTTATGTAACCTGATGCAAACATCCCACTGGGGATGATCTAATATTTATCCACCATCACGATACAGTAAAACACTGACAGGGAACTTTTACTACACGAAGAGTACTTTTACTTTTGGTACTTTTAAGTACACTTTGCTGATGATACTTAAATACTTTTAAGGTTTTGAATGCATGACTTTTACTTGTAGTGGAGTATTTTCTCAGTGCGGTTTTACTGCTTTGCCTAAAGGACCTAAATACTTCTTCCACCACTGTTAGCTTAGCCTGTTAGCTTCAGCCCGTTAGCTTCAGCCCGTTAGCTTCAGCTTGTTAGCTTCAGCCCGTTAGCTTCAGCCCGTTAGCTTCAGCCCGTTAGCTTCAGCTTGTTAGCTTAGCCTGTTAGCTTCAGCCCGTTAGCTTCAGCCCGTTAGCTTCAGCTTGTTAGCTTCAGCCCGTTAGCTTCAGCCCGTTAGCTTCAGCTTGTTAGCTTCAGCCCGTTAGCTTCAGCTTGTTAGCTTCAGCCCGTTAGCTTCAGCCCGTTAGCTTCAGCTTGTTAGCTTCAGCCCGTTAGCTTCAGCCCGTTAGCTTCAGCCCGTTAGCTTCAGCTTGTTAGCTTCAGCCCGTTAGCTTCAGCCCGTTAGCTTCAGCCCGTTAGCAGCGTCCCTTCTGACCCGCAGTCCCTCCGCGTGCCTCCCCCCGTCAGCCAGGTGTCGTATCTACCTGTAGAACCGGCCAGCTGTGAAGAACCGCTCGGACTCCCTCAGCGAAGAGCTCACGTGAAGCTGTGGAGGCCGCCATGTTGGATCTGACAGACAGAAGCAGTCGAGTGAAGAAAGATGCATCCGGATCAGACAGAAGCAGCTGATCCGGATCCTCGGCTGGTGTAGCTGCATCTGGTTTTATTATTCTGTGTCTGATGAACAGATTAAAATAAGTTCATGTTTTTCAATTTTTATTATAGGAGGACAAATGTACACACGAAGACACAGAATAAAAACTGAAAACAACAACAATTAATTAATTAATTAATAGTTTGAGAACTGTTGTTTTTGTTTTTACCTTTCCTAATTAAACTGTCAAACTGAAGATGTTTCACAGAAGGACAGTAAATGATACTAATAAATATTTTTTCTAAATGATAATTACAGAACCTCTCAGAACGGATGATTCTTAAAGGATGGATGTAAATATGATCATGAAACTAAAACAAAAAATTCCCAGAGCCACAGCAACAACAATGAGGTGCTTGCTGGTAGATGGCAGGATGAAAAATCAAAAACCAAACTACCGCACACTGATCTGACTTCTTCTTCTGCTTCTTCAGGTGAAGCCAAGGGGCGAAACGCATTGCTCACAAATAAAGTAGTGAATCAGATCAGTGTGCGGCAGTTTGTTTTTTGATTTTTCATGATCATGAAACTGTTAATAATTGATTATAATCAGAATGTGGTTCTGTTTCATCAACCCCCATTATTTTTAATAATTATTTTAAAAATTATGTGTATTATTATTTTGATTATTTTTAATTATTATTTTGATTATTTAAAAAAAAATATGTGTATTATTATTTTGATTATTTAAAAAAAAATATGTGTATTATTATTTTGATTATTTTAAAAATGATGTGTATTATTATTTTTATTTTTATTTTATAGCATCTGTTCTGCAGAAACTGACCTGTTCAGGTGTGACCTCACAGCTCAGGTGTGATGGCAGCAGTCTCCAGCAGGGAGCAGCAGCTGATCTGAGCTATAATATTCAGTGTGCAGTTACAGCTGAGGAGGAAACACCCTGAGGTACTTGTACTGCAGTATTTAAATAGTATGAGGAATCATCTCAACTGGAATCTCAGCTAGCTGGTTGCAAGGGGGTCACTTTGTGCTGAAAGGCGGTGGGGATAGATCAGGGGTGAGACGACACACTTAGCTCACAAAAACAAGATGAGGAGATATTTTACATTTATTCATTTAGCTGAAGCTTTTATCCAAAGCGAATTACAATTGCTATACATGTCAGAGGTCGCACGCCTCACACATTGGTGGATGGGTCACAGTGGGGGATTAAACCCGGGCCTCTCACACCAAAGGCATACGTCTTATCCATTGTGCCATCACCACCCAATAAAATATATAAATGCAGGGTCCCATAAAAGATTTTAAATATTAACGAGGTGGTATTCTGCTCATTTTCAGGTTCATAATCTCATTTAGAGGTTGTACCAGAGCAGGTTTACATGGTTATATTTTTGTCATACTGCACATTGCTGCAGCTCCTCTTTTCACCCTGTTTTGAAGGCTTTGTTTTAGCTATGGAGTGATACATCTTGTCTCTAAATGATCTTTGTTGGGAGTTGCACATGCTCAGTTCCTAGTTAAGGACTACTAGCCAATCAGAAGCAGAGAAGGGCGGGTCAGCGAGAAGCCGGTAAACGGCTCGGGTTCAGCCGTACCGACCGGCTCGGCAACACGGACTGGAGCGAGAGTTTCAGAGCGGTGAGTTATTAATCTGTATCCATAAAGTTTTAACTGAGCTCTGTCTCTACATCACAGGAACAACTTTATGTCCACTGACTGCCTGGAGGGTAGCTAGTGTTTGGAAGGGAGAGGAGAGCTGTGTGCTGCAGCTCGCTGTTTCTGAGGGCGTGTCGGAGTCGCCGCTTGGCGAGCGTTATATGAGGCGTGTTTAGCTTTCATCCCTGTGACGTCACGAAGCGGCTGGACTACAAACGAGCTGTTCAGAGCAGAGCTTTCTGTGGGAGATGGGAACTTCCTTTGTGCTGGACTTTGGGCTTTTTCACTTTGCAAACCTGTTTAAGCACAAAAAAGGAATACACATCAGAGGGCATAATCAATAATCTTTCTGCTGTCTTTTAATAACAGCCCTTAATATTATAATGTGGATTCAAGTACAATCTTTTAATGATTGCTGCCTTTCAGTCCGAGATAAAGTTGCTCCTACACTAAAGCTGATGATACGAGAGGCAACTTTATGAGCAATGTTACTGGGCAATCTTAGTAGTGGCAAGTCCGACTATGCTTTGAAAAGGCGGTGCGGGGAGGGTGGCGGAGTGATGGGGGAAGGGGATTACGGTAGTAATCTTTACTCTTACCATCATCAGTGTATCATCAGCTACTCGACATGCTGGTTTGTCTTGGATGGAGAGTTACCAGTCCAGCAGAAGGCAGATAAAGTTCTTCACTGGTAGCTTTTCTGATAGCAAAGACAATACAATGTGGGGTTCCTCTAGATAGTCGCTTAGGATCTCTTCAATATTCATTACTCATAAATGATCTCCCATCATTTAGAGATAAAGCGAATGGTTTTGTATGCAGATGATTCAACTCTGTTCAGTGCAGCACTGACATAGTCAGAGGCTAACACTGAGCTCAGAGCAGTGGCTGAGTAGGTAACAAATTAGTGCTGAGCATAGGTGTCATTTACACTGGGGACGCTGGGGACGTGTCCCCACCACTTTTTGAAATGGCTGATTTTGTCCCCAGCACTTATTTAAAGCATAATTTGTTAAAAAACATTCTGAAATACAGCTTGCAGTTAAATGACAAATAAAAAAGGATTTAGAAAGGTTTATTTGCACATTAAGAAAATATGCAGTGCAATTAAAATATAGAAGAAACAAATGTGCATTGTTCAAAAAAGTAACTTAAGCTAAAAAGAACAAGCTAGTGATTATAAAATAACCAAAAAACATGCACTTTAACAACTTCTTGACACAGTTTCTTTTTGGCCAAGTTTTCCATCCTCTTATATATTTTGAAATGTCACGTGCCACCTCAATTTAGTGTTTCCTTTTACATAAATAAAAACGTTTCCACCATAAATTGGTGCAGACATTTTCACAGGATTTTAGGACAATTAATTTGCTGTTACCAGGAAATGTTGTGGGCATATGTCTTCAAGCACTGAACCAAGTGATCCAACCTTTGGTTTTGTCACACGTATTGTCCAGTTTGGTTTTCTGCAACTAAGAATGATTCTATTGAACAAGTCAAAAGTATCCAAGGAATGTTAAACTCAAGGGGAACTGGACTTGGTTTAAGATCCTCAAAGATGTTTCCATCTGAGACTTCTTCATTTCTGGCTGACTGGCAGGGAAACCCAGCTATTTAACCTCTGTGGGGTCCTTATCAAGGTGATCGATACCGCTTGGTTCGTTAGTGCTCGTTATGGTTATTGGAGATGTTGTAAATCTAAAATATCACAAAGCCACCAGATTAGCTCTCCATTGTTCAATGCATACAAGTGCTTCCAAATGCAGGCTAATCTCTCCTGTCTTAATTTAGAAATTACAATCTAGTCTTCTGATCCTCTTCAGGAATTTTTAATAGGACGAGAAACCGCAGTATTTTACTGACCAAGCAGAATACATCAGTATCTAACGTAATTATCTGCAGAGACAGACCAGTCACCTCTTATCAACTAGACCAAGGACAAGTACTTTATGCATTTAACTGAGAGAATGAACAGGAAATGATTAGTTTCACTTGCTGATTGTTTGTTGTGTTTAATGGTTTGATGATGGACTTTAAGTAAAGTATATAATTACTTGTTATACTGTGTGATTTCTGTGTTAGACCCCAGGAAGACAAGCTGACATCATGGGGTTAGCTAATGGGCTTCCTAAAACTAACTACCTTACTAGACTAGTTAACTAGACTGGCTCCTCCTTTTTTCTTTAACAGATTTAACACGGTTAAGGATGCCAGAGCTGCAAACTTTTCTAACCTCGTATCAAATCCTAAAATCTAGTTCGACAGCATCAGGAACATTGTCTCTCCTACATCACCTGCTGTTCAAACTTCTTCAGATGTTGAGTTCAACAACTTTCCGTTCTTCTTTGTTAGTAAATAAGTAAATGACATATGAGCAACCTTTAAGCTACTTTTTATAGCTAAGGTCATAGAAAACCATCTTGGATATGTTTCAACGGGAACAGCTCTTCAAATGATCTGGTGATGCAGGAGAATGTTCTATATTGGTATTACTAGATCACAGTGCTGGTTAGGTGTTAGCATGAAGCTTGGGTAGCTCAGTCAGTAGAGCATCAGCCTTTTAATCTGGGGGTCCAGGATTCAAGTCCCTGTTCAGGCATCCTTTTTTTTGGGCCTGCTGTCGTCATCCTTCTCGGATAGAATTACGGTGCATTTTGAGAACTTGCAGACGTCCTGCAAACATGAATGTATCCGGCTCATTTTGTTGCATATGGCCACCTCTCTGCAGTCCAGATCTACATCTGTCCAGGCTACATGCAATTCAGGGTCGACCCTTCGCAGTCTGGAATAAGGTGGTAATGGACCTAGAGCTCATTGTTAACTGTCAAAAGAGCCAGAACAACAAGTTCTGCACTTACGCAGTGTTATGGTACCCATACCAGTTTAGTTCCACCACAAAAACAAGTCTTATAGTCGGACTTTGATGAACATGTCAGACTGTGCTATGACTGCCTGGTGAAGTAACGATTGTAAATGTCTTTTGTACTAACTGCCAAGAAAGTGCACTATTGGTGTATTAGTATGTAAATTGGGATTAGGAGTTAGCGAGACTGTTTCATCGAGAGCGCTGCTTTTTGAAGCCTGGGTAGCTCAGTCGGTAGAGCATCAGACTTTTAATCTGAGGGTCCAGGGTTCAAGTCCCTGTTCAGGTGACTCGTTTATCTCCAGCTTCTGTACAATTGCTCTTCAATGCACCTTATTTTAATGGGTTAAATGCAGAGTATTTATTTTATTATATATAACGTTGAGTATTATTATTATTGATACTGTGGACCACCGTATATTGGTTGAGAAGCTCAGGCAGTGGGTGGTTTTTCTCTGGATCAACTGGTTCTCCTACTTCCTGTCAGACACGACTTTCTCAGTTGCAGTTCAAAACTATGACTCGTCAACTATGATCTCTTTTTTGTGGTGTTCCCCAAGATGGTGTCCTGGGGCCGACGCCTTCTCTTCCTCAAAATGTTTCAAAACTGTCTGTTCTACTGAATGATTAAAGATTGGACGGCAGTAAAAAAATTTCTTCAGCTAAATGCTGACAAAGTCTTTGCTCGTTATCCTCTTCTGCTGAACCCACCCTCTGTACTCTAGGTCTTTTTAAGGGCCAGGCTTTGAGTCTTGACCAGCATGTAAATAGTTTGGTTCACTCCTGTTTCTACCAGCTGAGGAACATCGCTAAACTTAGCTGAGATGGAATTGATTATGCATGCGTTTATTTCTGTTTATTCCTTTTTCACCTGCCTTAACAAGACTTCCATGAGCTGTCTTGTTAAAACTTTAAGACCATGACTCGCTCCTTAATTTAAACAGTAAGATCAAATATTTGATAAATGCATTAATTAATTCTGTCCACATGTGCAGCAACACCAGATCAATCTATTAATTAATGGCTCAATTGCTGGATTATAATGTTATTTTTAATGGATTATCTGCACAGTTTTTTAAGGGATAAAAACATCTTAAAATGAATGCCAAAAAAACTCACGCTTAAAATTCCATTAAAAAATAACTTAAACCATTATGAATAATTAATTCAATGGTTAATTTTCTATGTACAAATGTCATTAAAAAGTAAAGGCCCATTAGGATAGAAATGGATCTGATGGTACAGAATATTTATTATAAGACCTTTTTAAAAAACACATTAAAATCCCCTTAATCTGTACAAATATTCCATTAAATATATAAATGTATTCATTTGCTGCAATCAGTTCATTTATCCTTTAATTATCCATTCAAACAACATTAAGAAAACGTTAATTACACCATTTCAAACAGTAAATGAAAGTTGCAGGATTCAGTTTGGAAACCACTGATGTCTGAAACCCGAGGGTCCCAAAATAAATCTGAAGTGTCACAAGATGATTAAAAGACCTTTATCAGATCTGTCCACATACTTTTGTCCACACCATATTAAATCATGCAGTTGTGTCTCCTCACAGAAAGAAGCTGCAGAAACAAACAGAGACAATGAAGAGGTTGAATCCTGCAGCTGAGTTTGATGAGCGAGACACAGGAGGTCAGGACCCCTTTATTGTGAAAAGACAGCACTTCCTGCCACTCAGAAGATCAGAGGCTGAACTTGTAGTTCGGATCCTGATGCTTTTCTATGGAATCTAATAATAATAATAATAATAATACAAAATGAATGAGCAACTGAAGACTCGTAATCACCGAATGCTAAAATTTGAAATTTAAATACCACATAAAATGTTTCTCCAGGTTCCCCTCTTTAAAATCTAGATTTCAAACTGTGACATTTCAAAACACTGATAAGAAGGATGCTTTTAGGGACAAAGTAAAGTTTCACATGACCGATAGACGGAGGTCTGATGGATGGATTATTCTGTTTCTTCAAATGTGATATTTTCACCTTGAATCGTCTGGAGTTGTAAACCCTAAAAAACGACATTATGGTTTAATAAATAAAACAAAAGTTGTTGGAATGTCAAAACCTACTGGAAGTGACCGAATGGAGACTTCAAAGAGTAAAAACACCCGAGTCCTTTAAACTGACCGCAGTCAGTCAAAACTCAGATCAAACTGATCCTAAACCAGCTGCGGCAGGTCTGGCTCCAGAACGTCCATCAGACTAATATTTCATCACCTCGTCTCTCTGAAATATTAAACGCTGTCTGAACGAGACTGAGGCAGAAGAGAATGAATGAATGATAATAAATAAATAAATGAGTGAGGAGGCTTGAAAGCACAGACGGAGCTGCAGCTCAGAGGATCACATTTACATTAAAAGTCAGAAAAAGTCAGCCAGACCGACCCTGTTCCTGCAGTCCTGAGGAGTCTGAAACCGCCTGAAGATCGACAGAAACACACAGCTGTTTGGTTCCTGTGTCTGTATCCGCCCAATCAGGACGAGCCGTGTAAACAGGTTTACAGAGACGTCACAGGTGGTCAGGTGTAGCGCAGGTGACGGAGCGACAGGTGAGGCCCTGCAGGATGAGCGACCGTGAGGAACAAAGAAAACTGGGCTCTTATTTTGGTAGTTCTGTCCATCATTCCTGCTCCTCACAGGTGTGAATCCGGGGTTCACTTTCAAAACGTTTTGCTACGGTTTCCGGTTTGAGGTGCGTTTGGTGAGTGTGTTAGAGGTGTTACCCAATCAGCAGCGACGTGAATATAAACCCCGCCGTATTAAAAAGGCCTGCGGAACACAACAGGATGCAAGGCAGCGCCGTTTCCATTTCAATAAACGCTTCGTCAAACACAAACGGACTCTTTCTGCTTTCATTTTAACCTGCTACAGCTGGTAATACTGCAGGAATACTTTCACCCACAGTACTTCAGGTACTTTAGCACCGACTGCTACTATCATGTACTACATCATGGTAACTACTCTGAACTCCATACAGTAGTGACCCCTTGTGATGCCGTAGCAACAATCCTCCACAGCCACCTGCAAGGTTCTCAGTCATCCAGGTCATAGTTGTCCAAAGAAGTTTAGTCAAGTGCAACTGGACTTGGTTCAAGAGACTAGAAGACTTCTGAAGAGTTCTGAAATGACGCTCAAGGAGAGGAGGGGGTCTACGCCACCACTTATCCCCCACTTACAATGCTGTCCTTTCATCACTTCCCAGGAAACTCAACAAACGTAACCTATTGGCCTCAGGTGAAGATACCAACGATGGTCATTCAGTATTGGCCACAGGTAGTCTTAACGACCGTAACGACTGTCGTCACAGCAACAAGGAACACTAACGAACCAGCGGTATCGATGACCTGGGATAACGACCCCACTGAGGTTAAATAGCTGAGTTTCCCTGCCAGTCAGTCAGAACTGAAGAAGTCCTTTGGATGAGGGACGAAACGTCTTCCAGTATCTTCAACCAAGTCCAGTTGCCCTGGACTTCAACCTTCTTTGGTTAGCAGTAAAACGTTAGCATCTACTGCAACCACCGTGAACAACAGAGCAACCACCTGGCAGCAGTGTAGCAACCAGAGGTGAAACCAAGTCATTAAGTCTCGAGTCTTAGCGCTCAAGTCCCAAGTCAAGTCCTGAGGTGAGACAGGCAAATCCGAGTCAAGTCCTAAGCTTTGAGTCCTAAACAAGTTATATATGCTCTTCGCCAACTTTAACACCATTTCATATACAAGGGTTAAACATGAAAAAAGCTTTATTGAGTAAAACGTTAACCTGTACAGTAAAAAGGACGAGCAGCAGTTTCACACAACAAATGTTGTATAATTTCATGAATTAACTGAAGTGTTGATGGGCTTGGGGAGGGTATTAAATCAGTTTGAGTCAAAAAGACTCAAGTCCAAGTGAAGTCACGAGTCGTAGGTGTCAAAGACAAAGTCAGGGTGCAAATCTTTCTAGATTTTGTCAAGTCGAGGCTCAAGTCATCATATTTGTGACTCGAGTCCAAGTCATGTGACTCGAGTCAGCACCTCTGGAAGCAGCTATCTTAAAGAACATATTTATCAGCTTGTAACACCAAAGCAGTAACCACCTACCGATGCCTTACCAACTGCCCTGACAGCTACAGCAACCACCGGTAAAAACACTTTGAAAGGTACCGTACGCACTTTTTCAACATCATAGTTCTTGGTTCAAATCCAACACGCCGCCCCCCCGTCTCTCTCTCCCTCACTTCCTGTTTCCTATAACCCAAAACAACAAAAAACATCATCGTTCGCTCAAGTTTTACTGCGTACGGAGGAATATAACACAGATGAATCACTTTCAACCTGTCTGGCCAATCACGTTGCAGCTTTTCTCCACAGCGACGACCCAGTTACGCTGGTCTGAGCCCGGGAGGCGAGACTGAGCCAGCGCTGGGCCGAGGTGAGCGAAGCTGCTGAGTCACATGACACAACTACAAAAATAAGAGCCTGTTCAGAAACAAACGCACTGAACCTCTAACAGTCGGCTGTTTCCTGCTGTGGTGTTGATCTCCCGATGGTCCACCTGTCCCACCGGGTGAGTCCTCGTCTCTCAGGTGTCTTTCTGTCTCAGTCCTCAGTCCTTCAGGTGAATCTGACTGTCCACAGCACGGAAGCCTTCCGGTCCAACAAACTGGAACCAGTTTAACCAGTTGAAGTTGGACGTGCTGCCAGGTCAAACTTCTTCTGGGTTTTATGTTTGGCTTCTTCAGAATTACAGGAAGTCCTCGGTTTACAGAGACTGATATGAACATTAAACTCTGGTTTAACTAGCAAACAGTCCAAGTGTGAAAAGGTGTTCAGTGTTGCATGTAATAAAGGATCATTCCTGCCCGTTTAAACCTGTGTCCACACATGTTGCTGTTGGAATGACCGGCAGCTGAACCGGCTGAATTCTCGTTCTGAAATTGTTGCAGGAAGACGCCAGTTTGAAACGAGGGAGGTTTCCAACGTCGTCTTCCTGCAACAACTCGCCTCTCGTGAAGGAGAATGTAGAAACTTTTTGTGCTTACTAGTCATTTCTACACCAACACGTGTGAAAAAGGGCCCAAGGTTAAAAATACCGAAACGATCCTTCAGGTGTTTTAACAGAACAGGATGTTCAGGTCGCACCACGAATAAAAAACATTCTGTTTCATAATGAAATGTTATGAACAAAACAATCAAACATGCTGAACCCTTTGTAACAGACTGAGAGAAAAAGATATTGGTTTTAAAGTTTTATCTTTTGCAATTAGTTTGATTCCCCTGCTCTACTAAACTCACCTGAACGTGACCCCAAAACCAAAACAGAATTCTTACTGACTGTCTCTGGTTCTTTTTCTGTCACCATTCAATAATGACAACAAAGTTTTTTGCTGGCTCAGTTTAGTTTGGCTGCATGTAAACAACAGTGAGCTTCTGAATGTCTGAGCTTCACCTGGACACACAGAGACAGGACTTCCTGTCTGAGACACAAAAAGCTCCTGATTTTCATAATAAAAGCCCAGTGTATTGTTTTATTTTGACATGACTCTCTACACATGGTTGTTGTTGGTCGTGTGTGTGTGGGTGTGGGTGTGTGTGTGTGTGGGGGGGGGGCATGGGATCTTCATGATGTCATCAGAGCCCTGGACAGGGATTGGTCAGCTGCTACCTGAGAAGACAGAACAGAAACATCAGGGGTAGCGCTCAGATCCTGATCACACTCAGCCCATGCTGCCGTCGGTCAGTCACCTATAATGTATGCTGATTGGATGAGGTGCGGTGAAGTCATCCTGGTTGATGAACAACAGAACAAGCGACGGTCAGTTTGTATTAACATTTACTGTGAGTAAAGGGCTGAGACGGAGACTCGGGTCTGCAGGGTCAGTGAGGGGAGTCGCTTCCTGCCTGCGTTAATCTGGTCCAGCTGGTTTCACTCTGATGGCATTAATGTTCAGCTGCAGGCGGATTGTCTCTTTAACAGCTCTGATTATTAATTAAAACACACAGAGACAGAGCTCTGTTCACCCAGTCATATATGAATGAGCAGTGGATAAACTCAGGCGGGGGATGGGGGTGGTGGGGTTTTGTCTTTTAGTTGTTGTTCACAAATCCTCAAAAATGGACGCTTGGTCAAGACCCCTTGGCGTTGCTTTTTAATGCCCTGGGTACCCTTTTTTTTAAACCTGTCCTGCCCAGCAGCCTGGTATAGAGTATAATGACCTGGATACCATATTGTGCCACACAGATTTTACTTTAACAAGAGAGTATTAAAATACTCCTTTGTCTGTTTTATTATTTATTTAATTATGTATTGATTTGTCACCGGGCCGGACAGGGGGGCAGACACGGGGATGGGGGGGCACAAACAGACAGCACAGAGAAAGGACAACACCTGCAAGAGAAGGGGGATGGAAGGTGGGGACAACAGGGAAAAGCTGTGGGAAACACCAATTGCAGAAAGCAACGAAACCTGCAATAGAACAGAGAGGGGGGCTTGGGGAGGAGAAAAACAACAACAAACAAACACAAACAAAAAAAACAATGTATGTGGCAATGTATGCGGCGCGGACACAACATAGACCAGTGGCCCCCCCCATCCAGCACCCCACCGCCGCGCAGCAAACAACCACAATGCCCAAATGCCACGCAATCATCAACACCAATGCACAAGTGACGAGCCCAACGCGCGCACTGCGCGAGCACGGCGACACCCAATGCCCAGCAGCCCCCCGCGAATCCCGCGTGCGAGGTCGGGCAAACGAGAGAGAGCAAACGGAACAACACGACAGCGAAAGCCAGCGGAGAGAAACACCAGCAGCAAGTCCCAGCCCGGCAGCAAACGCGCCGCACAGGTCACCGTGCACCCGCCAATAAAAGTCCACCGTCCCCCCAACCGCCGGAAAAAACTAAGGCTGCCGGCGTCAGCCGACATCCCCCATGCCCAGCGCGCCCCCCGGCCGCCATGCAACACCAGCCAAACCAGCAACGAGGCAAAATCAACTAGCTCAGCTGCATGCCACCAACAACCCACCCATCCATCAAGGGCCGAGAACTCCAGGCACAAACCCAGAACAAACCGGAGCACAGCCCTGCCCCGCACCCACACTGCACATCCCGAAAACTAACTATATACCTCAGTATCCAGAGGGGTCCAACAACTGGCCGACAGAGAAATGGGGAAGCACGGATCCGAGGCCAATGAAGCAAAACAGGGACGCAAACAGGTCCCTCCAAGCCAACGAGGAGATGCCTCCCCCGGACTCCAATGCACAAACTAAACACCCAGCAACCATTCAGAGACCCTGCCCAGGGAAAAAGCATAATGCATCAAGATGCATCGACAATCGCCCCACAATCCCACCGCAGCCCACCAAACCGCAATCGGATCAACCCGCGCAGAGACCCCCACCCCCAGAAGCCAGGACACCCTGCGACCCCCCAAAGCGCAAAGGACCCCAGACCGCATGTCCAGGGAGAAGCTGTACCCC
Organism: Micropterus salmoides; assembly: GCF_014851395.1. Taxonomy (NCBI): domain Eukaryota; kingdom Metazoa; phylum Chordata; class Actinopteri; order Centrarchiformes; family Centrarchidae; genus Micropterus; species Micropterus salmoides. The sequence goes on along the minus strand of NW_024040707.1, from coordinate 1,090,806 downwards.
GCCCCAAGGAAGAACAGCAGAAAGCCGTGCCGGGAAGCTCGCTACCGCCAGGGAGCGATAACACGGGAGAACCAGGCAAACGGTCCCCCAGCCCAGCCAGAGGCATCCCTGGGTACCCTTTAAAACCTCTTGAGCGCAGACGCCTCCGGTACAAGGGGCAGCACGCGATTTTCATGCAAAATGCAAATGGAAAAATCATGTCTGAAACTGCTGTTGCATCACCCTATCCGTGGTCCACACCTCTGTGAAGCTAGAAGGCTCAGCTAGAACGTCAAACTTGGTGGTATCCAATATACCAAACGACTCGTCTGCTTGAGACGAAGAGATGGAGGCCACTTCCAGCGCAGTAGGATGTTCTGTTCTCAAGGTGTGGGATGGAAAGCACGGGAGTGCTTTAGGTTACGGGAATATTGACTATTTTTTATCAATATTTCAATGTTCTGGAAGCTTTATGTTATTTGGAACGTGTTTGTGTGGAGAGAAATAATGTTTTGAAGAAAACTCCCAATAGAAACCAAAACATGGACATTTGGCTTAAATATTTTGTAAAAACATTGTATGAAAACAGTTATTTTTATCAGACTTACAGTTACAGTTGTATTCCCGTGTTTAAAAGATATTCAATTGCATTATAATCTATCTTATGATGGTTTTGATGGTTTATTGCATTAAAATACAGCTTTTTTTTTTTTTTTACCAGGTATCTGCATTTACTCTTCAATAGAAAAATAAATAGGTTCATTCATATTCCTTAGCTTCTGATCTTTCAGAGGAGACCAGAATTATGCGTCTAGGCCTGATGGTTGAGGAGTTATTACTGATTTATTTTAGGTTTGTTATTTATATCAGGGTTTGAAGCCACGACCTTCTTGCTGTGAGGTGCTAACCACTGCACCACTGCGCCGCCCTGGTGTGTAAATGATATCCAATAATTCACTGTTATCCCATCTGATGCAAATTCTTCATTTTGGGATGATTATGCATTTTGAATGCAGTGTTTCATTCTGAAGGACATTTGAGGCATTTTGCATTTTGTGTGCAGAGTTTTGAAAAAAGGTTTTGAAAACATGTGGAAGCAGTTGTAAAAAAACTGTAAAGTTGTGTTATGTCGTTATTTGGTTTGGTTTAGGCAACAAAATGTCTTGGTTAGGTTCAGGAAAAGATCATGGTTTGGATTTCAATAAGTACGTTATGTAAATTACGCAACCTCTTCACCATCTACCGACTTCAGCCACCACACAGAGTCCTGCCGTCTTCAGAGGTTTTCTGATGACTCTGCTGTGGTTGGATGTATCAGCAGGGTGGCGAGGCAGAGGACAGAGCTGTGGGGGGGGGACTGTGAGCAGAACCACCTGCAGCTCGATGTGACAGAGACTAAGGAGCTGATTGTGGATCTTAAGAGAGCCAAGGCACCAGGGACCCTGTTTCCATCCAGGGGGGTCAGTGTTTGTGGAGGACTACAAATACCACATGGACAATAAACTGGACTGGGCCAAGAACACAAGGCCGTCTCTATTTTCTGAGGAGGCTGAGGTCCTTCAACAACTCTAAGTTTCTGACACACGGGCACTTAGTTATTATCTGTATTGTGCAATATTCTCTGCTGCTATTTATTCACTTGTACTTTTTCTTTAATAATGTAAATATTGAACACTCTTTTATATTTTTTTCTTTGTATTTTAAATTTATATGCTTATATTTACATATTTCTTTATCCACCTACTTTTTATTATTGTTCCTGTTCCTTATGCCTTGGTAAGTGTGCAACTGTGACAAAAGAATTTCCCCTCAGGGATCAATAAAGTTTCTGATTCTGATTAAATAAAAACACATAATGTTGACTTTTTGTTTCACTGGGGAAACTTCTGGTTTTGTGGTTGAAAGTTCGGTTTTTGGCCCTCCAACCACCTCCTTACTCTGACTTTTCTGTTTAATATCATATTCCTGCCTTTACCCTCCAAGAGAGACGCTACATCCCCAGTGGATTGAACTGTGACACTACGGGGCTCCCCAGTGCGTTACAAAATGATGTGACGAGTTGGGAGTGAGACCGGGACCTGGATGACTGAAAATCTTCACAGAGTTCTCAGCTTTTACACATTTTGATGTGAGCCTGTGCTGTAAAGACACAAATACAGTTTATTAATTAAAAAGTCATCAGGTCTCTTTCAGTGAAACTAAACATGATTTGAAGTGAGTTAGTTCATTAATTATGCAGCAGGTCACATCATATTTACCGTCATCATTATTATGCTCTTACTAGTTTTTACTGTCAGCTGTGGATCTCGTGCTGTTCGAGCTGCTCTGTTGATGTTGTTCCTCAAACGTAAGTCGCTTTGGATAAAAGTGTCTGCCAAATGAGTAAATGTAAATTTAATGGAAAAACTAATTTCTTTATAATATAAATATAAACAGAGGAAGTCGTTCACTGGTCGCGTCTTGTGTGAGGGCTGAGATCTGATTGGCGGAGAGTCAGTCAGGTCTGGCCCTGTTAACCTCCTCTGCTCAGGTTTACTCTCCACTCTGTTGTCCGTGTGTCAGGGTGATAATGTGGTTGATGGTTCTGTTCCCCGAGGAGAAGAAGAAATATTAACCCGAGCTCGCCTCAGTTTGTGTCAATGAACAGAAGCGTCACCCTGCAGCGTTGGTGCCTTGCTCCTGAGCACACAGCTGTTAACGTCAACATGAATCTTTCACAAGCAGCTGAAATATTCAGCAGCTCCTCCAGAAATATCTGCAGCAGCTTCCAAACGTCTCCAGGTATCATCTCCATCCTGCTCAACACACACGTGTCAGCTCCACCCACTGACCACATAAGCGACCATATACGGACATAAACCCCGCCCCCTGTGTATCAATAGTATGACTGCACAGACAATGATGTCTGATGATGTTTACATACTTCTAAGACAGAGAGGGATTTCTATTTATCCGCCAGCTCGTCTTCCTCCCAGGGCATGCTGGGAGTTGTAGTTGTATATAATCTACATCTTTATTATAACGTGTGACAACAGAGTTATTATGACTAAAATCATGTAACAGTGATGTTTTAACCCGTGTTCATCCACGAGGCAGCCCAAAGTGCTTTACAACACAATACAATCACAGACATGCAAGTGCCAAATATAAATATGCATATCATCAAGTTTTAACAATTATACAAAGAACCGGTGCAAGATACACACTACCAGTCGAAAGTTTTACAACACCCCGTTTTTTTTAGTTCGTATTGAAATCTAAGTAGTTCAAGTTCAAAATTAAAAATGTTTACGTCGCCAAAACAGATGTTTTCAGATATTTATAACACTTAAATGAAGGAGTTTTGTTAATTATATCACTGTAGGCTCTACCGGTGACCAGCTGCTCTCTCTTCCTTCACTTCCTCAGCTTCTGGGGACGTAGTAACAGGCTGCTCCGAGGTGTAGAAATTTGTTTTTGCATCAACTTTCAAGCTTCATTTCCTCCCACTTGAATTTATTAACTCATGACTTGATCCCTGAAAAATGATCTTCTTAGTTATTCTGCAGCAGTGGAATTAAATGAAGAATTGTCTTAACGAATCCACGGTCCTTGGAAATTAAAAAACGGCTCCAATTTGGAACCAGTTCTCGATACCCAACTCTAAATATAGTCTATTTTTTTTTAGGTCTGGTATTTCCTTGCCACTGTGGCCAAGTGTTTGCTCATGGTGGGAAATTTTGGGTCTCGGTCTTGACCTGCTCTATCTGAAAAGTGCAAGATAACTTCTGTGATTGGTGCTAGAAAATAAAATCCATTAATTAATTAAATAAGAAGTTGTAGAGATATTACAGTCCGAACCAAAGTGGTGAACAGTGCTAACATTGCTAACATTGCTAACATTGCAAACAGTGCTAACAGTGCTAACAATGCTAACATTACTAACATTGCTAACAGTGCTAACATTGCTAACATTGCAAACAGTGCTAACAATGCTAACATTACTAACATTGCTAACAGTGCTAACATTGCTAACATTGCTAACATTGCAAACAGTGCTAACAATGCTAACATTACTAACATTGCTAACAGTGCTAACATTGCTAACATTGCAAACAGTGCTAACAATGCTAACATTACTAACATTGCTAACAGTGCTAACATTGCTAAAAGTGCTAACATTACTAACATTACTAACAGTGCTAACAGTGCTAACAGTGCTAACATTGCTCAAGATGCAACAAAACATAAAATAAATAAACTTTTGTTTGTTGTTGTTGTAGATAACATGAAGGTTTTTACATCAGTTTTACTTGTTAAACTGTGTATGTTGGTGTATACTGTGGTGTGTAGTTTCAGTACCTGCACTTTGTAGTATTACTGCAGAATTACTGCGGTGTTACTGCGATCTGTCAGGTTCAATCTTTGTCTCTCCGTTCTGTTTCTCATTTGACGATTTTTGAGATACTCTGGCAGCCTGGACAACAGCCTGCAAAACACACAACAACAACAACACAGCAACCATCAGGCAACACAGCACAGCAACCATCAGGTAAAACAACACAGCAACCGTCAGGCAACACAACACAGCAACCGTCAGACAACACAGCACAGCAACCATCAGGCAACACAACACAGCAACCATCAGGCAACACGACACAGCAACCACTAGGCAACACAGCAACACAACACCGCAACCATCAGGCAACACAACAACAGCAACCATCAGGCAACACAGCACAGCAACCATCAGGCAACACAGCACAGCAACCATCAGGTAAAACAACACAGCAACCATCAGGCAAAACAACAACACAACAATAATCAGAACAAGCAACACAACAACAGCAATCATCAGGCAAAACAACACAGCAACCATCAGGCAACACAACACAGCAACCATCAGGCAACACAGCAACACAACACAGCAACCATCAGGCAACACAGCGCAGAAACCTTCAGGCAACTACAATAATCAGAACAAGCAACACAACAACAGCAACCATCAGGCAACAGAGCAACCATTAGGCAACACAACAAAGCAACCATCAAGCAACACAACACAGCATCCATCAGGCAACACATCAACAGAGCAACCCTCAGGGACTCCATGAGGTTCAGACCTTGAAGCTTCTCTTCCTCTTCTGGACGTTCTGCTCGGGGTGGAAGATGATGACGTAAACTTTGGGCATGTAGAGCATTCCGAGAGAGACGAACGCACTGAGAGACATGGAGACCGTCAGCGTGGCCGTCTGGATGAACATCTGCAGAGACACAGAGACACGTTCACTGAGCGAGAACCTCCTAAAATACCACTAGAACCTTTTTTACCACTAGAATTCCAGAGCTGCATTGGTGCTCCAGCAGCATGCAACACTGGGGACTGCAGATGTAAATTAGCCTAAGGCTAACTCTGGTGTAATGCATCAGATGTTTACATTTATGTTATTAATTGCACATGGTCCCTTCTAAATAAAAATCAATCAATCAATCTAGTTTCCTCAGTGACCACTAGAACCTCCCAAAGGACCCTGAGAACTAACTACAAGTCTCCAAGAACCTCCTCACTGAAGACGAGAACTATCCTGTTCCCTCAGGAACACACTGATGGTTTTTTAACTTGTTTTTTTTTGCCAGAACATTAAAGATTTTCTCATTTGCTTTGACCATTCAGGCTGAAACTGTAGCTCCCTGGCCAAAAAGACTCAACACTCACCCACCACAGAACACAACTGGGGGTCAAATTAATATATTCTGTCTGTATTCAGTCACTACACCAGGTCAATGTCACTTCACTCTCCTCGTTTACTGCTCTCACGGAGAGCGAGCTATCAGGACTCCTGACCCGTAGCCACCCCACTACAGGCCCACTGGACCCGATTCCTCCAAGCCATATCTCCTACCGTGGTCCCAGCAATCACTCATGTGATAAATACTTCTCTGGCTTCAGGAACCTTCCCGACCACTTTCAAAAGGGCTCGGGTTACACCCACGCTCAACAAGCCCTCAACCCAACTCAAGTTGAGAACTATCGGCCAGTTTCACCACTGCCATTTTTATCCAATGCTATTGAACGGGCAGTCTTCAGACAGAATTCCTCTCACGGAATGACCTCCTAGATCCATATCAGTCTGGTTTTAAGAGTGGCCACTCGACTGAAACGTCTCTGTTGTCTGTACCAGAAGCCCTAAGGTCAGCTACAGCTGCAGCCCGGTCCTCGGTTCTTATCATCTGCCTTTGACACAGTCAATCACAGGATCCTGCTATCCGCACTCTCAGCAATGGGGTTCTCGAGTAAAGCACTCCTGTGGTTCGAATCCTACAACGTTTTGTGGCAAGGACAATTATCCTCCTCCCGCTGCCTCTCCACAGGGGTGCCCCAAGGCTCAGTGCTAGGGCCCCTTCTCTTCTCAGTTTACACCACCTCACTGGGGCCGATCATTTGCTCGCACGACTTCTCTTACCACTGCTACGCAGACGACACGCAACTCTACCTATCCTTCCCGCCAGACGACCACAGCGTCTGGGTACGGATCACAGACTGTCACTCAAACATATCTGCATGGATGAAGGCTCGCCACCTTCAACTAAACCTCTCTAAGACTGAACTCTTGGTCATTCCAGCCAAGCAATTGTTAGGTGGCTGCAAACACAGACAACTTCAGAATAAAACAGGAAGTACACGGGAATACACAAGGCAAAGGACTAAATAAAACTTAAAACAGAACACAAAACCAAACTTATGAAAGCAGACTAAACAGGAAAACATGAACACTAAACCACATTCCTAACAGCAATCTATCCACCATAACATCAACATCACCATAACATCAAACTACAAACTGGCTCCTCAACCACGTTCCTTCTGGGCCACTGAGCTCCTCCAGCGAACGCCGCCTGGCTCTGCCATCCCTTCACACAAAGCGACCTCAGTCCCTGTTCTCATCTGTGACTCCACGATGGTGGAACGAGCTGCCGCACGCCATCAGAGCAGCGGCGTCCCTCCCTGACTTCAAGAAACTCCTGAACACAGAGAACAATTCCTCTGATAACACCTCGAACCCCCTAACTTGTAACATGCACTTCCTGTGCTCTTCTCTTGTATTGATTGCATATTTGCTAACGAGCATCAATCAAAACTCTTCACGCAGTCAGTGAAACAGAAGTGTATGTGGACCAAATTGTGAATCATTTTTCATTCCTTTCATACAAAATGCGTTCAGTGACCACTTTCTCCAAAATCCATGAACTCGTCTCTCATCACTGCTCCACCACCTGCAGAACACTTCAATTTAATTCACATTAGCTTTACTGGCATGAATGTGTAACAACAACATTGCCAAAGCATCATACAAACTACATAAGAACAATCAACCCCATACATTTCATTAAACAAGTAATTAAATATTTTAAAATGTTATAATGAAATAAATAAATAAAACAATAAGCGTGTGTGTGTTAAAAAAATTAAAATATTTTAAAATGTTAAAATAAAATAAATAAATAAAACAATAAGCGTGTGTGTGTGTTAAAAAAATTAAAATATTTTAAAATGTTAATAAAAAAATTAAAACAATAAGCGTGTGTGTGTGTTAAAAAAAATAAAAATATTATAAAACGTTTAAATAAAATAAATAAATGTAACAGTAAGTGTGTGTGTGTGTGTGTGTGTGTGTGTGTGTGTTAAAAAAATAAAAATGTTTTAAATGTTTAAATAAAATAAATAAATAAAACAGTAAGCGTGTGTGTGTATGTGTGTTAAATTTTTTTTAAATATTTTAAAATGTTAAAATAAAATAAATAAATAAAACAGTAAGTGTGTGTGTGTATGTGTGTGTTAAAAAAAATAAAAATATATATAAAATTTAAATAAAATAAATAAATGAAACAGTAACTTTATATCTCCAGCACACTGTGTCACATTCAAAGACAGAAATACTTAAACTTTATGTTCACATAGTTTACGTCTCTGTGTGTAGAGAACTGTGTATAGTGTTTTGTGCAACTGCAGTCTGAGTGTAAAGCAGGAAATGTGTTTCTATTTAGGCAGATTTCTTTCAGCGGGTTGGTTCATGAATTTCAGGCTGTGGTCTTTGTGTCTCAGTTCCAGTGTTACTGTGGAAACAACTCAGAAAAACGGGACTGCAGTTCAGAGAAAAGAGTTCATGGATTTTGGAGAATGTGGTAATTAAATGCATTTTGTGTGAAATGAATGAAAAATGATTCACATTTTCTCTGACTGTGTGAAGAGGTTTTGACAATGTGGCTTCAGTTTGATGCATGTTAGCAACCAGAAAAAAACGGTATTTTCTGCAAAGATGATTTTACCAGAGATAACAAAGCCTGCTGCACCTCTGCACCTGCACTGTTCACACTTTTTTGAGATGTCCTGTTACTACTTACAGTAATATTCAGTATTGTTCACTCAAGTCAGCACAGGGTGAGCTCAATTAGCACACAGCTACCCAGGTGGAAACACAAACAGTCCCAAATCAGAAACTTCAACAGAGCCGGAGTCAGTTCATTCAGTTTGGAAACAATGGATCCAGAGAAATCTGAAGGAAGACAGAGAAGACCAGAGAGGAGGAGGAGGAAGAGGTGAAGGAAGAACAGTAGGAGTTGGAGGAAGAGATGGGATAGAAGTAAGATGAGCAGGAGCAGGAGGTGGAGAACAAAAATCTCTGGCCTGTCCCAGACCAAAGACGGGACGCTGGGGCAGAATAATAAGAGGCGTGCGACCTGTAAGTCGCTTTGGATAAAAGCGTCAGCTAAATGAATAAATGTGTGTTTGAGGGCTTGTGTGTCCTGTCTGAAGGCAAAGTTTGGTTTTTCAGCAAGATTGGATGGTTTTGAGTGGAGAGCTTCATTTTGACCTGAAAATAGGATGTTTGGAGAACTGGGTGAGAAGTTGTGGATTTGTGTTTAGAGTTTTGAGAAAAAGAGGCACGATTTCAAGAAATGTGTTCAAGCCATAAAGAAAAACTGTAATACTGTAAAAAAAAAAAGAGGCATTTGAAAAAGACAGTTTTCTTCATTCATGTTATTCTTGTGTGCAGGTCTTTACGTTGCCCATGAACTGCACCCACATTTAACAAATTACTGTAGGATATTCATTATGGTCCAGCTTTCCTGCTGCATTCTTTCTTCACCAAAGAGTCATTAAAGAATTTCACCCAAAATCAGAAACTAAAACTGTCAATGCACTAGACTGGTCCCTCTGCCACGTCCTCTACATACTATAAAGACGGACGAGTACTGACTGCTGACTGAAGAGTTATGAAAGGAGTTTCACACAGGTGCATTAGAGATTCATAAGTCTGCAAGTAATTTCTATCAGCTGTGAAAACACGTTTTCCACATTTTGTTCAGTGCAATTAAGTATTTTATGGTCTTTCAATAACATCTGTGTTTAGTGTTTTGAAAAAGGGTGAAAATGTGTCTCACCAACACGTTCTCGCTCCCGACTCGTCACATCTTGACGTTTGGTGGAGAACCTTTGCCGTTGCTTTTTAACGCTCTCCTCAGCGTCATTTTTAGATGTCTAAGGCTCCGCGGTCAAGTAAGAAACACTTAGCAACAACGTCTGGTTAGATTTTCAAAATAAAACGCTAGCGCTTCGAAACATCCCCATTGAAACAGAACATTATTAAAGTTGTGAAATGTTGCAATTTGGTTGGATTCAGGCAACAAAACTAACGGTTCAAAGTCGGGGTTCTGGCCCTCCATGAACCCCGACCACCTCCTTACTCAGTCTTTCCTGTTAAATATCATGTACCTGCCATAAAAACTGACGCTACAGGGTTTCCCCCACTGCGTTGAGCGGTGACGCTACAGGGATGCTGATGGGTCTCATATGTGACGAGTCGAGGAGGGAGAACGGGTTGGTGAAACAAATGTAAAAGTGTTAACACATTTGCAAGAGAAGACGTCTGCTGTGTTAAGAAGGTGATAATGAAGATTACGTGGATCCCAGTTTTATTATGTCTTAGCCATCAAGAAATACTATAAGTGAACTCTTTGCTAGAACTAGCCCAGCAATTATGAGTACTTGGAACTTGTTCTATTGACATCCTTGGTCTACTGACAGCAATTTGTTGTTTATTCACTTTCCTATGTAGGCTGCTTGTGAGTCCCTTTGAACAAAAGCATCTGCTAAATGCCCTAAATGTAAAAATAAATGATTCAGGATCTGTAGGTCGGATTAAATCTATATTTAGGTCTGACATATTGTCTTGATGTTCCATAGATTTTTCTCTTAGTTTAATAGTTTGGCTGTTATGCACCAGTAACCTGTCAATAAATCTGATCCTGATCCTGATCACACACTGAAAGGTTTCTGCTTCTCACAGGAAACACGAGCAGCTCTTGGTGAGATGGATGTAAATAATCCAGAGAAACAGACAGTTTTGCATCTTTTCATTTCCAGGTCTGTTAATCTGTTTTCTTTTGTTTCCTCTCAGATGAATCTGTTTCCGTCTGACGCTGCTGTTTTCCTTCATGTTATTTCTGGCTTTTATTGTCTCTTTTTATCTGTCTGTTAAAGCTCTTTGTAACTTTGGTTTGAACAAATTTGTTGTTCTATAATGACGCCCTGTGTTGGTTTATAATCTGTATAATCCAGCTGTTCCCTTCTGCCTGGAAATGTTCCGCTTTGAGTTTAATTCTGCAGCCATTTATCTCTCAGCTGCATTAAAGACTCGCTCCTCCCTGAACTCACGCTGAACCACAAACACTGAAAACAGTTTATTCTTTTCTCCTCAGAGGAAACAAACTCTGTCTGAAGCCGTTTGACAGAACAATCTCACCATTCAGGAGCATTTCTGGAGATTTCAACTCTTCCACATTGAACGTCTTTAATTCATGAACTCGTCTTTGAAAAAAGAGTTTTGTTCAAACTCTCCAGAGTTTAAAGTTAAACTGCAGAAAACTGAGACTTTAATAAAACTATGATGTAGCTGCTTTCCTGTCCGTTTTTCCCCTCACCAGACCAGACCTCTACTAATCCATTTAATACCACACTATTAATAATTTCATCACCATCAAGCAAGATCCCAATACAAGAAGTATCTGCGCGAGTAAACCTTTAGGAATACTTTTCCCACGGTTTGTCTATTCTTTTATTTCTTTTGCTTTGCCTTGCACCCTGGCGGGTCTTAGCTGACGCCCTCCGCCTCTGGCTTTCCATGTAGGCACTTGGAAGGGCAGGAAGAGCCCAGAGCCATACCGCCAAACACAAGTACTGTGGCGCAAAATTTTACAGTTTATAAATATATAAATATATACAGTTTCTTTGATGGAAGTTGTCCTGACTGAATTATGAGAATGGGTGTTACTATTTAGGGTACCACATAACTCCTCCAGTTCACTGTAAATTTAATTGTATTGACACGGTGAGAACAGACAACTGGGCTGAATATATGGATTTTAATTGCATGAGAATTTGCTGGTATTAGAGAACCTAAATTACAGACGAAATAGTGAAATCTTAAGGTTTCACTATTACTGAAAAGCTTGCAGCCACTTAAACTAGGCCTTATACTGTGTTCACACTGAAAGCAAATCCAACGTTTTGGCAGCTTGATTACACACAAAGTCAATGCAAAGATGCGAATTCCTGCGAATTTGCTCCGGGCGGAGTGGAAGATGCTTTTGTTGCAACATTCACAAATTTTTCAACTTGACAATTTAAACAACACGGTGGAAATAAAATTCAATCTACTTCATCATTCAGCAAATATCAACTGAATAACTGTGATTGGTGTGTAGGAAGCTCTGAACGCTGTTGCTCATTTCACATGTCACAAAATCTGGTGTAACAGCGGCAACAGGCTGAAGCCTCGTAACACAAGTTCTTACTTTAACATGGACAGATGATCAATGTTTAAACAGGAACTAGTTGTTAACCCCCTTTGTCGTGAGGAGGACCAAGTTGTCAGAACAACGTCCAGATGATGAACAACTGGGTGTCTCTGCCAGTAAGTGAGTACATTTACATGCATATCAATATTCTGGATTTGATCTTATTCAGGATATGATGTTTACATGGAACAACAAACCTGATTATTCATCTCCCGGTTTATATAATCAGAATAGTATCCAGGCGTCTGATCGTCTGCTGCAGGTGAGTCTTTCTTTATCAACATGTCAGACACTCATTTGAGAGTGACTGAGTTTCCATGCAGGATTGAACTTCTCCACTGATTATCACTAACGGGAGGCAGCAGTGATAATACAATTTATGATCTGCACTACGGACTTTCCCATTATTTCATAATCATCATATTATTTACCATCGTATTGTTTGTTTTGCTGAATAACTACTTCACAACTTACGCTGAATACACACCTGTCAGCATGGCAGAATCAGAAACCTGGATTAGGTGATTACGGACCACAGTGACCTGGTTTCTATCGGAGCTAACACATTCAGGTTTCTCAAAACCAGGATATGATGTTTACATGGTCTAACATATCCAGGATATTCCATAAACCTGAGCATAACCAGGAAACATGCCCATGTACAGATGCTGTTCTTCACACATTCACTCCTGGCACCCACACCTCACCTGACACCTAGTCTAACCTGGTTTTAGCTCGTCCCTGTTTAGCCTGGTTGATCCTGGTTTGGCCTTACCTTCTCAGTGGACTGGGCGGTACCAAAGAAGATTGGCACGAAGGCGAGCCAGATGATGCAGGTGGTGTACATGGTGAAACCGATTGGTTTTGCTTCGTTAAACGTCTCTGGAACGCCACGACTCTTTACTGCGTACACCGTACATGTCACCTAACAAGAAGAATGATACAGGTTAGCTGCTCAGTCTGAATAATACAATGACAATCATGTTCTTAAAGGAAACAGGCGCATGCTTCACTGAATTAAAATCTTACAGTGCTTACGATAGCCTAGTTTAACTAATATCTGCAGTCTGTACATGACGATGAATCAAATTCATTACACCAGTTCATGGGTGCCCCGTACCACACAACCACTTTTGTAATCGGCTGTGATTCCTGGGGCTCTTTTACCAGAGAAGAGCTCAGGAACATCAGAGGAACAACGCCAGTGGATTTAGTTCCCACTTTTCTCGCGTCATCAGTGGAATTATTGGACATTTTGGTGAAGGGCTCTCTCGCTGTCGTTCGCAAAGTGAAGCTTTGCAGGAGAGGAAAACGAGCTGGGTCGCTCGTGCGTTTTTGCCGTAGGGGACTCCACACACCACTACCGGCAATATTTCTCTCCTGTGCTTGCTTTGCAACAAACTGATCTACCTGATTCCTGCTTACAGGCAAAAATTAAAGTTGTGTAAACCTGTAGTGAGGAAATCAAAGAAACGGACCAGTGAAGCTGTAGAGGATCTTCAGGCGTGTTTGGAAAAGGAGGAGGCATTTAGGAGTGGGGACCGAGCCGGGTGCAGGGCATTAAAGTACAGGTTTAGCAGGGAGGTGCGAGAAACTAAAGGACCAGTTCTCTGCAAACGACGCCACTTCTGTCTGGAGGGGGTTCAGACAGATCACAAACTACAAACCCAAAATCCCCGACTCCATTAATGACTCTCGCCTGGCAAATGAGCTGAACCAGTTCTACTGCCGCTTTGAGAGTCAATCGGACACCATCCCCTGTGACTCCTCCACTCAGCTTCAGCCACAGTCCACCACTTCTTCCCCTCCCTCCTCAGAGATGGCCAGCTCCACCCCCTCCCCTCCTCTCTCCATCACAGAGAAGGAAGTCAACGGTCTTCTCAGGTGGCAGAAACCGCGCAAAGCAGCGGGGCGGGACTCTGTCTCCCCATCCACCCTGAAGCACTGTGCTGATCAGCTGTCTCTGGTGTTCACAGACATTTTTAACACCTCACTGGAGACATGCCATGTGCCAGCCTGCTTCAAAGCCTCCACCATCATCCCTGTCCCCAAGAAACCAAGAACCACTGGACTAAACGACTAAAGACCTGTCGCCCTGACCTCTGTGGTTATGTAGTCCTTTTAGCGCCTTGTGCTGTCCCACCTAAAATCAATCACAGACCCACTCCTGGACCCCCTGCAGTTCGCCTACAGAGCCAACAGGTCTGTAGATGATGCAGTAAACATGGCCCTTCACTGCATCCTCCAGCACCTGGACTCCCCAGGAACCTACGCCAGGACCTGTTTGTGGATTTCAGCTCTGCTTTCAACACCATCATCCCGGCCCTGCTGCAGCACAAGCTCTCCCAGCTGAACGTGCCTGACTCCACCTGCAGGTGGATCACAGACTTCCTGACGGACAGGAAGCAGCACGTGAAGCTGAGACAACATATCTCTGATTCCAGGACCATCAGCACCGGTTCCCCTCAAGGCTGCGTTCTTTCCCCCCGTTCTCTTCTCCCTGTACACCAACAGCTGCACCTCCAGTCACAAGTCTGCTGAAGCTCCTGAAGTTTGCGGATGACACCACCCTCACTGGGAGATGGGCGATGGTCGGGATGAGTCCGCCTACAGGTGGGAGATCGACCATCTGGTGACCTGGTGCAGCCAGAAACAGTCTGGAGCTCAACGCTCAGAAGACCGTGGAGATGGTCGTGGACTTCAGAAAGAGCCCAGCCCCATCATCGTGTGTAACTCCCCAGTCACCACCATGGACTCCTTCCGCTTCCTGGGCACCATCATCTCCCAGGACCTCAAGTGGGAGCTGAACATCACCTCCCTCACCAAGAAGGCCCAGCAGAGAGAGAGAGAGATGTACTTCCTACGGCAGCTGAAGAAGTTCAGCCTGTCAAAGACAATGATGGTGCACTTCTACACCGCCATCATCGAGTCCATCCTCACCTCCTCCATCACCATCTGGTACGCTGCTGCCACTGCCAGGGACAAGGGCAGGCTGCAGCGTATCATTCTGTCTGCGGAGAAGGTGATTGGCTGCAATCTACCTTCTCTTCAGGATTGTACGCCTCCAGGACTCTGAGGCGAGCAGGAAAGATTGCAGCTGACTCCTCCCACCCCGGACACAAACTGTTTCAGACTCTCCCCTCTGGCAGGAGACTGCGGTCCATCAGGACCAAAACCTCTCGCCACAAAAACAGTTTCTTTCCGATGGCAGTGGGCTTCCTCAACAGGGCCCCATACTGACACTCAAATAATACAAATGTAAACACTATTTCATTTCCTATCCTGCACAAACCTGGCACATTGCACATATTTGTTGTTAATTGTTGATCTTTGTTGTTGTATATTTTTACATCGTTATGTTTATATATTTCATTGCAAAACGTCTGCACAACACAAACCCAGAATAATGCACATGTAAATATCTGCAACGTTGTTCTTTCTCTGCAAATAGTTGTATTATTTTTCTCTATTCTTTTTAATATTCTTATATAACTTGTCTATTCCATATTTATATATTTCTAAATTTATTCATGTCAGCTGTATGTTTGTCTACGTGTAGCACCTTATCGCCAAAGCAAATTCCTCTAATGTGTAAAACACTACTTTACATTATAGCTCATTCTGATTCTGATTCTTCTTCTTCTGTTCAACATCAGATGATCAATAAATGAGCAATTAAAAAAAATCAATACTGGATATAGATGTTACCATGAGTATGATACTGTAGCTGAGGCAGCAGATGATTGACAGGTCAGACATATCACACTTCAGGATGCCTCGGGCCAGGTCTGGGTTCGGGGGGCGGAGCTCCTCGTAGTCGATGATGGTGTGAGGAGGGATGATGGCAAACCACACAAACACACCGAGGACCTAACACACACACACACAAAGATTAACCTGAATCATATAACAAGCTGCTGAAACAGAAACAGGAAGTGGTCTGACCCCTCACCTGAACGGAGATGAGTATGAAGGTGATGATGAGCTGGGAGGTGGGGCTGATGAATTTGGGCGGGGTCACCGACCTCTTGCCTTGTTCAAAGATGCGGTAGATCCTGTTGGTTTTAGTCAGCATGGCAGAGTATGTGATGGCCATGCCGAGACCCAGCAGGAGGCGCCGGAACGCACAAACCACCACACCTGGCTCCGCGATCATTAGGAAGGTGATCAGATAGATCAAGAATATACCTGCAGAGAGAGAGACACTGGTGTTTTCATCTTCACCGCTGATGACGTCATCGAGAAACTTCTTTCAGCTCAGAAAGTTTTTACTTCAACCACGTAAAGTCTGTTTTTCACATGTTCCCTTCTGTGTCACCGGTATTGTTGCATGCCTTCTACGTCATCCTCTCTGCATTAAAATACATACAGTACTGGGCAAAAGTTTTAGGCAGGTGTGGGAAAATTGCTATAAACTCAGCTTACAAGGTGAGGTTGCTGAAGACTTACTTTCAAAAGTCATACGCCATGGCAAGACTTACCACAGCAACAAGACACAGGGTAGTTATACTGCACCAGCAAGGTCTTACCCAGGGAGAAATTTTCATGCTGCGTTAAGCCAAATGTAACTTAACAATGCACGAAAACAGTATTCTGGATAATAAAACTTTGTCTGATCACGTTGTTCTCATTTCAAGATGTTCTTCCCTGACCAACTGAAGGATTTTGTGCCAGATGTTGAGCTAATATGGCATTGTGTACTATATCATGACATATGTACTCTATCAAGATGTACACTTCCTGTCATTTCTCAAAAACCAAAATGGACAATATCCATCAACAGCTACCCACCTCACATAACAGTGCACTTTATCCACCTACCTCTGCCCCCCCGTCTACTTTATTATCTAGTTTCTTACTCCCAACTGTCACTGAAATATCGGAAATCTAAGTCATCCACCTGCCTGCTTGACCCTCTCCCCGCCCACCTAGTTAAAATCTGCCTACCCTCCCTCTCCTCTCTTATAACTAACATCCTCCACTCCTCTCTTATTTCTGCTCATGTTCCCTCCTCTCTCAAAATTGCTGCTATTACCCCTGTACTGAAGAAACCTGGTGCAAATCCCAACGACCTAAATAATTTCAGACCAATCTCCAACCTGCCATTTATCTCAAAATTCTTAGAAAAAACGGTTGCTGCGCAGGTCCATAATCATCTCATCAACAATAACCTCCATGAACAGTTTCAATCTGGTTTTCGGCCTCTCCGCAGCACAGAAACAGCCCTAGTCAAGGTCACCAATGACCTACTAATGGCTGCTGACTCAGGTCTTCTTACCATACTGATCCTTCTCGATTTAACTGCTGCCTTTGATACAATCTCTCACAATATCCTCCTGGACCGTCTAGCTTCCATTGGTATCATCAACACATCACTGAACTGGTTCACATCATACCTGTCTGGCCGCACTCAGTTTGTACAACTTAAAAATGTTCGATCACCACTCTCACCTGTCACCAGTGGTGTTCCCCAGGGATCATTCCCGGGTCCCCTCCTTTTCATAATTTATCTACTTCTCCTTGGTTCTATTCTCAGGAAATATAATATCCAATTTCACTGCTATGCCGATGACACCCAGCTCTACTTGTCCACCAAACCTACGTCTCTGCTCCCTCCGTTTTCTCTAACTGACTGCTTAGATGAAGTTAAAACCTGGTTCACTCAAAACTTCCTCCAACTAAACAGTGATAAAACTGAAATTCTCCTTGTTGGCTCCAAATCCACCCTAGCAAAATGTCCAAACTTTGCTGCCCGTATTCTCACCAGAACCCCAGTCTCTGAACACATTACTCCACTTCTAACACAACTGTTGTGGCTCCCTGTCAAATACTGTATTGATTTTAAAATTCTACTCCTCACCTTCAAAGCTCTCCATAATTTTGCTCCTCCTTATCTCTCTGAACTCCTTCAGCCCTACGCCCCATCCCGAACTCTCCGATCCTATTCTTCCTCACTACTTTCCATTCCTTCTGCCCGCATGTCCACTATGGGGTTCAGAGCCTTCAGCTATTGTGCGCCTCACCTTTGGAACTCCCTCCCTCTATGCATCCGTACGACTGAGTCCCTGCCCTTCTCTGTATGACCTCATGGCGCAACGGTAGCGCGTCTGACTCCAGATCAGAAGGTTACGTGTTCAAATCACGTTGGGGTCATATCTTTTTAACCCAGTAACTCTGTCTCTAATCAGCCACCTGTTTACTGGTTACCACTTATCATTTATTTATTCACCATTCTCTATTTCAGTGCTGTTTATACTATGTCATATTGTATATACTGTATACCAATACACCTACCTCAGGTCAAAAGGTCATAGGTCACAGGGGTGCCCCAAGGCTCAGTGCTTGGGCCCCTTCTCTTCTCAACTCTATAAACATCCCAGTCGTCACAGCTCAGGGTCAGAGGTTACCCTCTTAAAGTGACAGAGCCTGATATGACAACACATATGTGCTGCTAAGAACCTTTTAACTCAAACCCAGGAGTTACATAATATATATACAGTATATATAACATTGCCACCAATTTTATTAGGGTGGCCGTGGCCCCGGCCCCGCCTGGCGGCGCCACTGCCGACCAATTGCAGTCAGGATAGCCGAGCGGTCTAAGGCTCTGCGTTAAGGTCGCAGTCTCGTCTGGAGGCGTGGGTTCGAATCCCACTTCTGACAGTGAGATTTTTCAGCCGAGCAATTCCCTGTCACATGATAGTAGGGAAAACGAGTAAGTTCTCTGCATGTTATGGGATAAGCGCATAAATTAAACATCCAGTTTGAGCAGTAGAGCTACAACCTTTGCGACGCTGCTTTCAGGAGTAGCTGCAGCAGAGGAGGCTTTATTTTCAGCACCGCACTCCTAGCAAAGTTAACGATCGCAATCAGGGTCAAATAGTTCTGGAGACCCCCGCCCGCCGACTGCTTCCCCACCTTTTTTCTCTGCATAGATAATCTACGTGGCGATGTGAGGAACTGCCTACCGTCTCAGTGTAGTGGTTCCATGGTGTAATGGTTAGCACTCTGGACTCTGAATCCAGCGATCCGAGTTCAAATCTCGGTGGAGCCTGCCTTTTGTGGCCAGATGGGGCCACTGAAAAACCTCGGGTGGCACACTAAAACCAAAAAGCCAAAACCGAATTTCGGGAATTCTATTATACAGTATATAGACTAGTTGAAAACTACGTTAAAATATGAGTTAAGGAATCACAGACTGACATACTTTGGTTTCTTATTTTACAGTTAATGTTACCGATTGCCTAATGTCCATAAACTAAAACCAGTTCAGTTAACAAATTTGAGTTCCATAATGTGTTATGTATCTGCATGTGTTAGGCAATTGTTCTTCAAATACACTAGTTGAGCTTTTCCTTAAAAAAAAACTAAAAAACTACAGCTTTTGTACGAGTGCATTGACTGCAAAGCAAAGAACAAAACATTTAATGGGAACAAGCCTACTCAAGATTACAAACATCACGGAGCATAGATGTTTCTGTTTCATATTAGACTATATAATAATTTCATTGAAATATACAATATGTGTCTGTACAGAGTTGTGCAATTATTTATAAAGAAGAATATTTTATAAAAATGGTTTCAAAACATAGATGCCAGTAAAACTACAATACGCTCTCTTGCTACTGTGTTTTTAACATGTCAACAAACAGCATGGCTGTTTGTACTAAACGAGAGAGAGAGAGATCGCAAGTTACAGTACCACTGTCACAAACCTAAATTAAGAATGCAATATTTAAGCCGACACACATGCGCTCAGAACAAATGAGCCTACAGGGCCATAAGCAAACAGCAGTGAGCTCAACACCACTGAAGTCCACGACGACGCGCACAGACATTTTTTTAGGGATCCAAACCCTTTCTGTAGTCACCTTCACAAAGACATCCTGCAATCAAAATGGAAAGAATGTCCGCCAATATACATCTCCTTCCCGGCTCCGTACCTTTAATACAGCGCAGCGAGCCGGCATATTGGTGTAATAATCTCAAATGATAATGCAGCATGAACGCGCCTATATCACAACAACATCATGACAACAACCGCAATCCATAGCCTAGTATCAATCGATTCAGCACAATAATTTGGCCCACGCACGGAGCAGCAGCACAGTCAGGATGATAAAAGATGATTTCACCCACCACAGCTGAGGGCTCACGTGAGGAGAAAGGCCGCACGGCGTTTTTTCCTCTGGGCAAACTTCTGGATGACTCTGAACTTATTCAGGGAGTCCGCCGACTCGTTGCGGCCCCGCAGTGCTGTTTAACATTTTCCACAGAGTTTAATTAACGTTACGATCCGACTGTCAGTGAGCACGTCGTTGTTTTCCTCCACCTGTTTGCCGCTTAATGGAGCGCCTGCTGGGCAGAGATGTTTACCCTTCCAAATAATGTTAAGCCCAGTTTCACGGCATCGTCCAGCAGTGTCCGCTTGACGTTAGCTTGCTGTTAGCGATGGTGCTAACTTGTTGCTATCCGCAGCCTCGTATAGTTCTCACACACAGTACAATACATGAAAGGGTGTAGCAGTGTGACAAACGTATTATTAAAAAAATGCAAACTAGTTATGCACAAGGACATTTATGACAACCACATGCTCCACTACAAAGACTCCCTCTCTGCAGCAAAACCCAAATACTACACTCATCTGATATCATCTGACAAAGGGAATGCTAGGGCCCTGTTTTCCACAATGAATACAATTTCACGCCCCCCGAATAATCTTCCACCCCATCTTTATTCAATCTCTCAATGTGATAATTTTATGTCATTTTTCAAAAACCAAAATGGACAATATCCATCAACAGCTACCCACCTCACATAACAGTGCACTTTATCCACCTACCTCTCCACCAATCTCCAACCTGCCATTTATCTCAAAATTCTTAGAAAAAACGGTTGCTGCGCATGTCACGATCGTGGTGTGGAGGCAGGTTGGAGAACCCAAACGCAGGACACAGAGCGGAGCAGGTATGGTATAACGAAGGGTTTTAATAAACAAACAAAAGCGAGCACACTTACAGGTGAGTGGCTGAATAACAGAAATCCAAAATCCAAAATTACAGGGAGAGGAGAGGAGACGAGACGAGACGAGACGAGACGAGACGAGACGAGACGAGACGAGACGAGACGAGACAAGCAAGGCTGGTTACAGGCAGAGAGTACACACACGACAGACTGGGGGGTAACATCAACAATGACCGGACAAGGACAAGACAGAAACACCAGGTATATATACACAGGGACTAACGAGCAGGGCGGGAGCAACACAGGTGACAGACATGAGACTAACGAGGCAGAGAGAGAGCAGAGGAAAACAGAGAGACTAGACATGACAAGCAGACTATATAACAGATACTGGACACTAGACAGGACAGAACCCAAAACTCAACATACTAAGCTCAAAAGTGCAACACAATAGATGGCCAACCGGCAGAGCGTGACAGTACCCCCCCCCCCCCCGACGAGCGTCTCCAGACGGTCAACAAAACCAGCAGGTGCCGGTCGGACCACCGACGGAGCATGAGGAACAGGAGTCGGCTGGGCCACCAACGAAGCTGGTGTTGGTCGGACCACCGACGAGGGAACAGGAGTCGATCGGACCACCGGCGAAGCAGTTGCCGGTCGGGCCACTGACGGAGCACGAGGACGAGGAACAGGCTGGGCCACCAACAGAGCTGGTGTTGGTCGGACCACCGACGGGAGAACAGGAGTCGGCTGGGCCACCAACGGAGCTGGTGTTGGTCGGACCACCGACGAGGGAACAGGAGTCGGCTGGGCCACTGGCAAAGCTGGTGCCGGTCGGTTCACCGACGGAGCACTGGGAACAGGAATCGGCTGGGCCACCAACGAAGCTGGTGTTGGTCGGACCACCGACGAGGGAACAGGAGTCAGCTGGGCCACCGGCGAAGCAGGTGTCGGTAGGACCACCGAGTGAGACCTGGGAGCAGGAGTAGGCCAGGGAACAGGCAGGCGGCTAGCTGTGCTAGCAGGCCGGGGATCAGGCAGGTGGGCAGGCAGGCTGCTAGCAGCGCTAGCAGGCCAGGGATCACGCTGGTTGCAGACGGGTCGCTGCTGGTGACCTGGTCGCCTCCGATGACCACCACGGGAACCCGAAAAGATGGCCAGGCGACTTCCCTCGAAGGAGGACTCGGGGGGAAGCCTAGCCTCCAGGCTATCAGGCCATAGGCTAGCTGCCCGTGCTGCCTCTGACTCCCTGGCCTTCATGGTCAGGTAGGCCAGGAGA
Source organism: Micropterus salmoides (assembly GCF_014851395.1). NCBI lineage: Eukaryota > Metazoa > Chordata > Actinopteri > Centrarchiformes > Centrarchidae > Micropterus > Micropterus salmoides. The sequence continues at coordinate 1,068,746 of NW_024040707.1, read as the reverse complement.
GTCATAGTCCCTGAGTCCTTGGTAGGTAGGGCAGGCAGGCGGACGGACAGGCTAGGCGGAGGACTAGCGGCGCTAGCCGAGCAGAATACAGGCAGGACAGGCAGAGGGCTAGCAGCGCCAGCTGAACAGGTAACAGGCAGGACAGGCGGAGGGCTAGCGGCGCTAGCCAAACAGGTAACAGGCAGGACAGGCGGAGGGCTAGCGGCGCTAGCCAAACAGGTAACAGGCAGGACAGGCGGAGGGCTAGCAGCGCCAGCCGAACAGATAACAGGCAGGACAGGCGGAGGGCTAGCAGCGCCAGCCGAACAGATAACAGGCAGGACAGGCGGAGGGCTAGCAGGCCGGGGAGATGACGGCCGGAGGCTAGCGGTCTGGGTGTTAGCCATTTCCAGGCTAACAGACTGAGGAACTGATGAGGACTTGGCTGGGGGATTGGCTGAGGTGTGGAGGAAGTCACAAACCCACCCAGGGAGAGAGTCTGCTGCTCCTGGCTGAGCAGCCAGGCTCTTCCAGGCAAGGGACACGATAGCTGCCTTATGGCTAACATGACTAGCCCCATACCACATATTCCTCAGCGTCAGAAGCTCCCTCAGCACGTCAGTCTGTTCCTCAGTTAGTGTGTCTGCTGGGCTCTTAATTGGTCCGGTCATTCTTTCACGATCGTGGTGTGGAGGCAGGTTGGAGAACCCAAACGCAGGACACAGAGCGGAGCAGGTATGGTATAACGAAGGGTTTTAATAAACAAACAAAAGCGAGCACACTTACAGGTGAGTGGCTGAATAACAGAAATCCAAAATCCAAAAGTACAGGGAGAGGAGAGGAGACGAGACGAGACGAGACAAGCAAGGCTGGTTACAGGCAGAGAGTACACACACGACAGACTGGGGGGTAACATCAACAATGACCGGACAAGGACAAGACAGAAACACCAGGTATATATACACAGGGACTAACGAGCAGGGCGGGAGCAACACAGGTGACAGACATGACACTAACGAGGCAGAGAGAGAGCAGAGGAAAACAGAGAGACTAGACATGACAAGCAGACTATATAACAGATACTGGACACTAGACAGGACAGAACCCAAAACTCAACATACTAAGCTCAAAAGTGCAACACAATAGATGGCCAACCGGCAGAGCGTGACAGCGCAGGTCCATAATCATCTCATCAACAATAACCTCCATGAACAGTTTCAATCTGGTTTTCGGCCTCTCCGCAGCACAGAAACAGCCCTAGTCAAGGTCACCAATGACCTACTAATGGCTGCTGACTCAGGTCTTCTTACCATACTGATCCTTCTCGATTTAACTGCTGCCTTTGATACAATCTCTCACAATATCCTCCTGGACCGTCTAGCTTCCATTGGTATCATCAACACATCACTGAACTGGTTCACATCATACCTGTCTGGCCGCACTCAGTTTGTACAACTTAAAAATGTTCGATCACAACTCTCACCTGTCACCAGTGGTGTTCCCCAGGGATCATTCCCGGGTCCCCTCCTTTTCATAATTTATCTACTTCCCCTTGGTTCTATTCTCAGGAAATATAATATCCAATTTCACTGCTATGCCGATGACACCCAGCTCTACTTGTCCACCAAACCTACGTCTCTGCTCCCTCCGTCTTCTCTAACTGACTGCTTAGATGAAGTTAAAACCTGGTTCACTCAAAACTTCCTCCAACTAAACAGTGATAAAACTGAAATTCTCCTTGTTGGCTCCAAATCCACCCTAGCAAAATGTCCAAACTTTGCTGCCCGTATTCTCACCAGAACCCCAGTCTCTGAACACATTACTCCACTTCTAACACAACTGTTGTGGCTCCCTGTCAAATACTGTATTGATTTTAAAATTCTACTCCTCACCTTCAAAGCTCTCCATAATTTTGCTCCTCCTTATCTCTCTGAACTCCTTCAGCCCTACGCCCCATCCCGAACTCTCCGATCCTATTCTTCCTCACTACTTTCCATTCCTTCTGCCCGCATGTCCACTATGGGGTTCAGAGCCTTCAGCTATTGTGCGCCTCACCTTTGGAACTCCCTCCCTCTACGCATCCGTACGACTGAGTCCCTGCCCTTCTCTGTATGACCTCATGGCGCAACGGTAGCGCGTCTGACTCCAGATCAGAAGGTTACGTGTTCAAATCACGTTGGGGTCATATCTTTTTAACCCAGTAACTCTGTCTCTAATCAGCCACCTGTTTACTGGTTACCACTTATCATTTATTTATTCACCATTCTCTATTTCAGTGCTGTTTATACTATGTCATATTGTATATACTGTATACCAATACACCTACCTCAGGTCAAAAGGTCATAGGTCACAGGGGTGCCCCAAGGCTCAGTGCTTGGGCCCCTTCTCTTCTCAACTCTATAAACATCCCAGTCCGTCACAGCTCAGGGTCAGAGGTTACCCTCTTAAAGTGACAGAGCCTGATATGACAACACATATGTGCTGCTAAGAACCTTTTAACTCAAACCCAGGAGTTACATAATATATATACAGTATATATAACATTGCCACCAATTTTATTGGCGGCGCCACTGCCGACCAATTGCAGTCAGGATGGCCGAGCGGTCTAAGGCGCTGCGTTAAGGTCGCAGTCTCGTCTCGAGGCGTGGGTTCGAATCCCACTTCTGACAGTGAGATTTTTCAGCCGAGCAATTCCCTGTCACATTATAGTAGGGAAAACGAGTAAGTTCTCTGCATGTTATGGGATAAGCGCATAAATTAAACATCCAATTTGAGCAGTAGAGCTACAACCTTTGCGACGCTGCTTTCAGGAGTAGCTGCAGCAGAGGAGGCTTTATTTCAGCACCGCACTCCTAGCAAAGTTAACGATCGCAATCAGGGTGAAATAGTTCTGGAGACCCCCGCCCGCCGACTGCTTCCCCACCTTTTTTCTCTGCATAGATAATCTACGTGGCGATGTGAGGAACTGCCTACCGTCTCAGTGTAGTGGTTCCATGGTGTAATGGTTAGCACTCTGGACTCTGAATCCAGCGATCCGAGTTCAAATCTCGGTGGAGCCTGCCTTTTGTGGCCAGATGGGGCCACTGAAAAACCTCGGGTGGCACACTAAAACCAAAAAGCCAAAACCGAATTTCGGGAATTCTATTATACAGTATATAGACTAGTTGAAAACTACGTTAAAATATGAGTTAAGGAATCACAGACTGACATACTTTGGTTTCTTATTTTACAGTTAATGTTACCGATTGCCTAATGTCCATAAACTAAAACCAGTTCAGTTAACAAATTTGAGTTCCATAATGTGTTATGTATCTGCATGTGTTAGGCAATTGTTCTTCAAATACACTAGTTGAGCTTTTCCTTAAAAAAAAACTAAAAAACTACAGCTTTTGTACGAGTGCATTGACTGCAAAGCAAAGAACAAAACATTTAATGGGAACAAGCCTACTCAAGATTACAAACATCACGGAGCATAGATGTTTCTGTTTCATATTAGACTATATAATAATTTCATTGAAATATACAATATGTGTCTGTACAGAGTTGTGCAATTATTTATAAAGAAGAATATTTTATAAAAATGGTTTCAAAACATAGATGCCAGTAAAACTACAATACGCTCTCTTGCTACTGTGTTTTTAACATGTCAACAAACAGCATGGCTCCACCGAGAGAGAGAGAGATCGCAAGTTACAGTACCACTGTCACAAACCTAAATTAAGAATGCAATATTTAAGCCGACACACATGCGCTCAGAACAAATGAGCCTACAGGGCCATAAGCAAACAGCAGTGAGCTCAACACCACTGAAGTCCACGATGACGCGCACAGACATTTTTTTAGGGATCCAAACCCTTTCTGTAGTCACCTTCACAAAGACATCCTGCAATCAAAATGGAAAGAATGTCCGCCAATATACATCTCCTTCCCGGCTTGGTACCTTTAATACAGCGCAGCGAACCGGCATATTGGTATAATAATCTCAAATGATAATGCAGCATGAACGCGCCTATATCACAACAACATCATGACAACAACCGCAATCCATAGCCTAGTATCAATCGATTCAGCACAATAATTTGGCCCACGCACGGAGCAGCAGCACAGTCAAGTTTAACATTTTCCACAGAGTTTAATTAACGTTACGATCCGACTGTCAGTGAGCACGTCGTTGTTTTCCTCCACCTGTTTGCTGCTCAATGGAGCGCCTGCTGGGCAGAGATGTTTACCCTTCCAAATAATGTTAAGCCCAGTTTCACGGCATCGTCCAGCAGTGTCCGCTTGACGTTAGCTTGCTGTTAGCGATGGTGCTAACTTGTTGCTATCCGCAGCCTCGTATAGTTCTCACACACAGTACAATACATGAAAGGGTGTAGCAGTGTGACAAACGTATTATTAAAAAAAATGCAAACTAGTTATGCACAAGGACATTTATGACAACCACATGCTCCACTACAAAGACTCCCTCTCTGCAGCAAAACCCAAATACTACACTCATCTGATATCATCTGACAAAGGGAATGCTAGGGCCCTGTTTTCCACAATGAATACAATTTCACGCCCCCCGAATAATCTTCCACCCCATCTTTATTCAATCTCTCAATGTGATAATTTTATGTCATTTTTCAAAAACCAAAATGGACAATATCCATCAACAGCTACCCACCTCACATAACAGTGCACTTTATCCACCTACCTCTCCACCAATCTCCAACCTGCCATTTATCTCAAAATTCTTAGAAAAAACGGTTGCTGCGCAGGTCCATAATCATCTCATCAACAATAACCTCCATGAACAGTTTCAATCTGGTTTTCGGCCTCTCCGCAGCACAGAAACAGCCCTAGTCAAGGTCACCAATGACCTACTAATGGCTGCTGACTCAGGTCTTCTTACCATACTGATCCTTCTCGATTTAACTGCTGCCTTTGATACAATCTCTCACAATATCCTCCTGGACCGTCTAGCTTCCATTGGTATCATCAACACATCTCTGAACTGGTTCACATCATACCTGTCTGGCCGCACTCAGTTTGTACAACTTAAAAATGTTCGATCACAACTCTCACCTGTCACCAGTGGTGTTCCCCAGGGATCATTCCCGGGTCCCCTCCTTTTCATAATTTATCTACTTCCCCTTGGTTCTATTCTCAGGAAATATAATATCCAATTTCACTGCTATGCCGATGACACCCAGCTCTACTTGTCCACCAAACCTACGTCTCTGCTCCCTCCATCTTCTCTAACTGACTGCTTAGATGAAGTTAAAACCTGGTTCACTCAAAACTTCCTCCAACTAAACAGTGATAAAACTGAAATTCTCCTTGTTGGCTCCAAATCCACCCTAGCAAAATGTCCAAACTTTGCTGCCCGTATTCTCACCAGAACCCCAGTCTCTGAACACATTACTCCACTTCTAACACAACTGTTGTGGCTCCCTGTCAAATACTGTATTGATTTTAAAATTCTACTCCTCACCTTCAAAGCTCTCCATAATTTTGCTCCTCCTTATCTCTCTGAACTCCTTCAGCCCTACGCCCCATCCCGAACTCTCCGATCCTATTCTTCCTCACTACTTTCCATTCCTTCTGCCCGCATGTCCACTATGGGGTTCAGAGCCTTCAGCTATTGTGCGCCTCACCTTTGGAACTCCCTCCCTCTACGCATCCGTACGACTGAGTCCCTGCCCTTCTCTGTATGACCTCATGGCGCAACGGTAGCGCGTCTGACTCCAGATCCGAAGGTTACGTGTTCAAATCACGTTGGGGTCATATCTTTTTAACCCAGTAACTCTGTCTCTAATCAGCCACCTGTTTACTGGTTACCACTTATCATTTATTTATTCACCATTCTCTATTTCAGTGCTGTTTATACTATGTCATATTGTATATACTGTATACCAATACACCTACCTCAGGTCAAAAGGTCATAGGTCACAGGGGTGCCCCAAGGCTCAGTGCTTGGGCCCCTTCTCTTCTCAACTCTATAAACATCCCAGTCCGTCACAGCTCAGGGTCAGAGGTTACCTTCTTAAAGTGACAGAGCCTGATATGACAACACATATGTGCTGCTAAGAACCTTTTAACTCAAACCCAGGAGTTACATAATATATATACAGTATATATAACATTGCCACCAATTTTATTAGGGTGGCCGTGGCCCCGGCCCCGGCCCCGCCTGGCGGCGCCACTGCCGACCAATTGCAGTCAGGATGGCCGAGCGGTCTAAGGCGCTGCGTTAAGGTCGCAGTCTCGTCTCGAGGCGTGGGTTCGAATCCCACTTCTGACAGTGAGATTTTTCAGCCGAGCAATTCCCTGTCACATGATAGTAGGGAAAACGAGTAAGTTCTCTGCATGTTATGGGATAAGCGCATAAATTAAACATCCAGTTTGAGCAGTAGAGCTACAACCTTTGCGACGCTGCTTTCAGGAGTAGCTGCAGCAGAGGAGGCTTTATTTTCAGCACCGCACTCCTAGCAAAGTTAACGATCGCAATCAGGGTCAAATAGTTCTGGAGACCCCCGCCCGCCGACTGCTTCCCCACCTTTTTTCTCTGCATAGATAATCTACGTGGCGATGTGAGGAACTGCCTACCGTCTCAGTGTAGTGGTTCCATGGTGTAATGGTTAGCACTCTGGACTCTGAATCCAGCGATCAGAGTTCAAATCTCGGTGGAGCCTGCCTTTTGTGGCCAGATGGGGCCACTGAAAAACCTCGGGTGGCACACTAAAACCAAAAAGCCAAAACCAAATTTCGGGAATTCTATTATACAGTATATAGACTAGTTGAAAACTACGTTAAAATATGAGTTAAGGAATCACAGACTGACATACTTTGGTTTCTTATTTTACAGTTAATGTTACCGATTGCCTAATGTCCATAAACTAAAACCAGTTCAGTTAACAAATTTGAGTTCCATAATGTGTTATGTATCTGCATGTGTTAGGCAATTGTTCTTCAAATACACTAGTTGAGCTTTTCCTTAAAAAAAAACTAAAAAACTACAGCTTTTGTACGAGTGCATTGACTGCAAAGCAAAGAACAAAACATTTAATGGGAACAAGCCTACTCAAGATTACAAACATCACGGAGCATAGATGTTTCTGTTTCATATTAGACTATATAATAATTTCACTGAAATATACAATATGTGCCTGTACAGAGTTGTGCAATTATTTATAAAGAAGAATATTTTATAAAAATGGTTTCAAAACATAGATGCCAGTAAAACTACAATACGCTCTCTTGCTACTGTGTTTTTAACATGTCAACAAACAGCATGGCTCCACCGAGAGAGAGAGAGATCGCAAGTTACAGTACCACTGTCACAAACCTAAATTAAGAATGCAATATTTAAGCCGACACACATGCGCTCAGAACAAATGAGCCTACAGGGCCATAAGCAAACAGCAGTGAGCTCAACACCACTGAAGTCCACGACGATGCGCACAGACATTTTTTTAGGGATCCAAACCCTTTCTGTAGTCACCTTCACAAAGACATCCTGCAATCAAAATGGAAAGAATGTCCGCCAATATACATCTCCTTCCCGGCTCCGTACCTTTAATACAGCGCAGCGAGCCGGCATATTGGAGTAATAATCTCATATGATAATGCAGCATGAACGCGCCTATATCACAACAACATCATGACAACAACCGCAATCCATAGCCTAGTATCAATTGATTCAGCACAATAATTTGGACCACGCACGGAGCAGCAGCACAGTCAGGATGATAAAAGATGATTTCAACCAACAACGGCTGAGGGCTCACGTGAGGAGAAAGGCCGCACGGCGTTTTTTCCTCTGGGCAAACTTCTGGATGACTCTGAACTTATTCAGGGAGTCCGCCGACTCGTTGCGGCCCCGCAGTGCTGTTTAACATTTTCCACAGAGTTTAATTAACGTTACGATCCGACTGTCAGTGAGCACGTCGCTGTTTTCTTCCACCTGTTTGCCGCTCAATGGAGCGCCTGCTGGGCAGAGATGTTTACCCTTCCAAATAATGTTAAGCCCAGTTTCACGGCATCGTCCAGCAGTGTCCGCTTGACGTTAGCTTGCTGTTAGCGATGGTGCTAACTTGTTGCTATCCGCAGCCTCGTATAGTTCTCACACACAGTACAATACATGAAAGGGTGTAGCAGTGTGACAAACGTATTATAAAAAAAAATGCAAACTAGTTATACACAAGGACATTTATGACAACCACATGCTCCACTACAAAGATTCCCTCTCTGCAGCAAAACCCAAATACTACACTCATCTGATATCATCTGACAAAGGGAATGCTAGGGCCCTGTTTTCCACAATGAATACAATTTCACGCCCCCCGAATAATCTTCCACCCCATCTTTATTCAATCTCTCAATGTGATAATTTTATGTCATTTTTCAAAAACCAAAATGGACAATATCCATCAACAGCTACCCACCTCACATAACAGTGCACTTTATCCACCTACCTCTCCACCAATCTCCAACCTGCCATTTATCTCAAAATTCTTAGAAAAAACGGTTGCTGCGCAGGTCCATAATCATCTCATCAACAATAACCTCCATGAACAGTTTCAATCTGGTTTTCGGCCTCTCCGCAGCACAGAAACAGCCCTAGTCAAGGTCACCAATGACCTACTAATGGCTGCTGACTCAGGTCTTCTTCCATACTGATCCTTCTCGATTTAACTGCTGCCTTTGATACAATCTCTCACAATATCCTCCTGGACCGTCTAGCTTCCATTGGTATCATCAACACATCTCTGAACTGGTTCACATCATACCTGTCTGGCCGCACTCAGTTTGTACAACTTAAAAATGTTCGATCACAACTCTCACCTGTCACCAGTGGTGTTCCCCAGGGATCATTCCCGGGTCCCCTCCTTTTCATAATTTATCTACTTCCCCTTGGTTCTATTCTCAGGAAATATAATATCCAATTTCACTGCTATGCCGATGACACCCAGCTCTACTTGTCCACCAAACCTACGTCTCTGCTCCCTCCGTCTTCTCTAACTGACTGCTTAGATGAAGTTAAAACCTGGTTCACTCAAAACTTCCTCCAACTAAACAGTGATAAAACTGAAATTCTCCTTGTTGGCTCCAAATCCACCCTAGCAAAATGTCCAAACTTTGCTGCCCGTATTCTCACCAGAACCCCAGTCTCTGAACACATTACTCCACTTCTAACACAACTGTTGTGGCTCCCTGTCAAATACTGTATTGATTTTAAAATTCTACTCCTCACCTTCAAAGCTCTCCATAATTTTGCTCCTCCTTATCTCTCTGAACTCCTTCAGCCCTACGCCCCATCCCGAACTCTCCGATCCTATTCTTCCTCACTACTTTCCATTCCTTCTGCCCGCATGTCCACTATGGGGTTCAGAGCCTTCAGCTATTGTGCGTCTCACCTTTGGAACTCCCTCCCTCTATGCATCCGTACGACTGAGTCCCTGCCCTTCTCTGTATGACCTCATGGCGCAACGGTAGCGCGTCTGACTCCAGATCAGAAGGTTACGTGTTCAAATCACGTTGGGGTCATATCTTTTTAACCCAGTAACTCTGTCTCTAATCAGCCACCTGGTGAACCTGGTTACCACTTATCATTTATTTATTCACCATTCTCTATTTCAGTGCTGTTTATACTATGTCATATTGTATATACTGTATACCAATACACCTACCTCAGGTCAAAAGGTCATAGGTCACAGGGGTGCCCCAAGGCTCAGTGCTTGGGCCCCTTCTCTTCTCAACTCTATAAACCGAGAGAGAGAGAGAGATCGCAAGTTACAGTACCACTGTCACAAACCTAAATTAAGAATGCAATATTTAAGCCGACACACATGCGCTCAGAACAAATGAGCCTACAGGGCCATAAGCAAACAGCAGTGAGCTCAACACCACTGAAGTCCACGACGACGCGCACAGACATTTTTTTTAGGGATCCAAACCCTTTCTGTAGTCACCTTCACAAAGACATCCTGCAATCAAAATGGAAAGAATGTCCGCCAATATACATCTCCTTCCCGGCTCCGTACCTTTAATACAGCGCAGTGAGCCGGCATATTGGTGTAACAATCTCAAATGATAATGCAGCATGAACGCGCCTATATCACAACAACATCATGACAACAACCGCAATCCATGATTTCTGATAAAAAGGTATACTGTATCATGACACATATGTACTCTTTCATGATATATAGCAATACGTCCCCTGATTAAAGCCTTTACGCAATCAGGATGGCCGAGTGGTCTTAGGCTGGCTTGAAAGTATTTGTACACAGTAGGCTTATTTGTTGCTGGATGAATTGGTTGTAGGATGTCTTTAAAAACAATGTCTTTATTGCCCATTTCCAACATCTACTCTTGTCTGTAAATGCGTTGCAAACTAAGTTGATTAAGTCAACCAGTAAAAGTTGTGTTTTCACATGTTCCCTTCTGTGTCACCGGTATTGTTGCATGCCTTCTACGTCATCCTCTCTGCATTAAAATACAGTACTGGGCAAAAGTTTTAGGCAGTTGTGGGAAAATTGCTATAAACTCAGCTTACAAGGTGAGGTTGCTGAAGACAATTTTCTTTCAAAAGTCATACGCCATGGCAAGAATGACCACAGCAACAAGACACAGGGTAGTTATACTGCACCAGCGAGGTCTTACCCAGGGAGAAATTTTCAAGGCAGACAGGGGTTCCCACTTGTCGGATCACTGTCGAAAAGCTTTGGAAACCACCTCCCCGGAACGCTTTCCCGCGTCTATTCTTTGCACAGATAATACACGTGGCGATATCATGTAAGAATCTGCCGTCCTTTGACATGCAGTGGTTCCATGGTGCAATGGTTAACACTTTGGACTTTGAATCCAGCGATCCGAGTTCAAATCTCGGTGGAACCTTGTTTTAGACCGAATGCGACTCAACTGTGCTCGAAAACCGTATTCTGACGTTCACAGACTTTGTCTGATCATGTTGTTCTCATTTCAAGACTTTGTTTTCCTAGGGGTGGCCAGATGGGGCCACTGAAAAACCTCGGGTGGCACACTAAAACCAAAAAGCCAAAACTGAATTTCGGGAATTCTATTATACAGTATATAGACTAGTTGAAAACTACATTAAAATATGAGTTAAGGAATCACAGACTGACATACTTTGGTTTCTTTTTTACAGTTAATGTTACCGATTGCCTAATGTCCATAAACTAAAACCAGTTCAGTTAACAAATTTGAGTTCCATAATGTGTTATGTATCTGTATGTGTTAGGCAATTGTCTTCAAATACACTAGTTGAGCTTTTCCTTAAAAAAAACTAAAAAACTACAGCTTTTGTACGAGTGCATTGACTGCAAAGCAAAGAACAAAACATTTAATGGGAACAAGCCTACTCAAGATTACAAACATCACGGAGCATAGATGTTTCTGTTTCATATTAGACTATATAATAATTTCATTGAAATACAATATGTGTCTGTACAGAGTTGTGCAATTATTTATAAAGAATATTTTATAAAATGGTTTCAAAACATAGATGCCAGTAAAACTACAATACGCTCTCTTGCTACTGTGTTTTTAACATGTCAACAAACAGCATGGCTCCACCGAGAGAGAGAGAGATCGCAAGTTACAGTACCACTGTCACAAACCTAAATTAAGAATGCAATATTTAAGCCGACACACATGCGCTCAGAACAAATGAGCCTACAGGGCCATAAGCAAACAGCAGTGAGCTCAACACCACTGAAGTCCACGACGACGCGCACAGACATTTTTTTAGGGATCCAAACCCTTTCTGTAGTCACCTTCACAAAGACATCCTGCAATCAAAATGGAAAGAATGTCCGCCAATATACATCTCCTTCCCGGCTCCGTACCTTTAATACAGCGCAGCGAGCCGGCATATTGGTGTAATAATCTCAAATGATAATGCAGCATGAACGCGCCTATATCACAACAACATCATGACAACAACCGCAATCCATAGCCTAGTATCAATCGATTCAGCACAATAATTTGGCCCACGCACGGAGCAGCAGCACAGTCAGGATGATAAAAGATGATTTCACCCACCACAGCTGAGGGCTCACGTGAGGAGAAAGGCCGCACGGCGTTTTTTCCTCTGGGCAAACTTCTGGATGACTCTGAACTTATTCAGGGAGTCCGCCGACTCGTTGCGGCCCCGCAGTGCTGTTTAACATTTTCCACAGAGTTTAATTAACGTTACGATCCGACTGTCAGTGAGCACGTCGTTGTTTTCCTCCACCTGTTTGCTGCTCAATGGAGCGCCTGCTGGGCAGAGATGTTTACCCTTCCAAATAATGTTAAGCCCAGTTTCACGGCATCGTCCAGCAGTGTCCGCTTGACGTTAGCTTACTGTTAGCGATGGTGCTAACTTGTTGCTATCCGCAGCCTCGTATAGTTCTCACACACAGTACAATACATGAAAGGGTGTAGCAGTGTGACAAACGTATTATAAAAAAATGCAAACTAGTTATGCACAAGGACATTTATGACAACCACATGCTCCACTACAAAGATTCCCTCTCTGCAGCAAAACCCAAATACTACACTCATTGATATCATCTGACAAAGGGAATGCTAGGGCCCTGTTTTCCACAATGAATACAATTTCACGCCCCCCGAATAATCTTCCACCCCATCTTTATTCAATCTCTCAATGTGATAATTTTATGTCATTTTTCAAAAACCAAAATGGACAATATCCATCAACAGCTACCCACCTCACATAACAGTGCACTTTATCCACCTACCTCTCCACCAATCTCCAACCTGCCATTTATCTCAAAATTCTTAGAAAAAACGGTTGCTGCGCAGGTCCGTAATCATCTCATCAACAATAACCTCCATGAACAGTTTCAATCTGGTTTTCGGCCTCTCCGCAGCACAGAAACAGCCCTAGTCAAGGTCACCAATGACCTACTAATGGCTGCTGACTCAGGTCTTCTTTCCATACTGATCCTTCTCGATTTAACTGCTGCCTTTGATACAATCTCTCACAATATCCTCCTGGACCGTCTAGCTTCCATTGGTATCATCAACACACTCTGAACTGGTTCACATCATACCTGTCTGGCCGCACTCAGTTTGTACAACTTAAAAATGTTCGATCACAACTCTCACCTGTCACCAGTGGTGTTCCCCAGGGATCATTCCCGGGTCCCCTCCTTTTCATAATTTATCTACTTCCCCTTGGTTCTATTCTCAGGAAATATAATATCCAATTTCACTGCTATGCCGATGACACCCAGCTCTACTTGTCCACCAAACCTACGTCTCTGCTCCCTCCGTCTTCTCTAACTGACTGCTTAGATGAAGTTAAAACCTGGTTCACTCAAAACTTCCTCCAACTAAACAGTGATAAAACTGAAATTCTCCTTGTTGGCTCCAAATCCACCCTAGCAAAATGTCCAAACTTTGCTGCCCGTATTCTCACCAGAACCCCAGTCTCTGAACACATTACTCCACTTCTAACACAACTGTTGTGGCTCCCTGTCAAATACTGTATTGATTTTAAAATTCTACTCCTCACCTTCAAAGCTCTCCATAATTTTGCTCCTCCTTATCTCTCTGAACTCCTTCAGCCCTACGCCCCATCCCGAACTCTCCGATCCTATTCTTCCTCACTACTTTCCATTCCTTCTGCCCGCATGTCCACTATGGGGTTCAGAGCCTTCAGCTATTGTGCGCCTCACCTTTGGAACTCCCTCCCTCTATGCATCCGTACGACTGAGTCCCTGCCCTTCTCTGTATGACCTCATGGCGCAACGGTAGCGCGTCTGACTCCAGATCAGAAGGTTACGTGTTCAAATCACGTTGGGGTCATATCTTTTTAACCCAGTAACTCTGTCTCTAATCAGCCACCTGTTTACTGGTTACCACTTATCATTTATTTATTCACCATTCTCTATTTCAGTGCTGTTTATACTATGTCATATTGTATATACTGTATACCAATACACCTACCTCAGGTCAAAAGGTCATAGGTCACAGGGGTGCCCCAAGGCTCAGTGCTTGGGCCCCTTCTCTTCTCAACTCTATAAACATCCCAGTCCGTCACAGCTCAGGGTCAGAGGTTACCCTCTTAAAGTGACAGAGCCTGATATGACAACACATATGTGCTGCTAAGAACCTTTTAACTCAAACCCAGGAGTTACTATATATATACAGTATATATAACATTGCCACCAATTTTATTAGGGTGGCCGTGGCCCCGGCCCCGCCTGGCGGCGCCACTGCCGACCAATTGCAGTCAGGATGGCCGAGCGGTCTAAGGCGCTGCGTTAAGGTCGCAGTCTCGTCTCGAGGCGTGGGTTCGAATCCCACTTCTGACAGTGAGATTTTTCAGCCGAGCAATTCCCTGTCACATGATAGTAGGGAAACGAGTAAGTTCTCTGCATGTTATGGGATAAGCGCATAAATTAAACATCCAGTTTGAGCAGTAGAGCTACAACCTTTGCGACGCTGCTTTCAGGAGTAGCTGCAGCAGAGGAGGCTTTATTTTCAGCACCGCACTCCTAGCAAAGTTAACGATCGCAATCAGGGTCAAATAGTTCTGGAGACCCCCGCCCGCCGACTGCTTCCCCACCTTTTTTCTCTGCATAGATAATCTACGTGGCGATGTGAGGAACTGCCTACCGTCTCAGTGTAGTGGTTCCATGGTGTAATGGTTAGCACTCTGGACTCTGAATCCAGCGATCCGAGTTCAAATCTCGGTGGAGCCTGCAGGAGAGCAACCTGTATATGCTGATCTTCTAGACGAGCAGGTGTAGGTGTGTTTCTGATAAAAAGGTATACTGTATCATGACACATATGTACTCTTTCATGATATATAGCAATACGTCCCCTGATTAAAGCCTTTACGCAATCAGGATGGCCGAGTGGTCTTAGGCTGGCTTGAAAGTATTTGTACACAGTAGGCTTATTTGTTGCTGGATGAATTGGTTGTAGGATGTCTTTAAAAACAATGTCTTTATTGCCCATTTCCAACATCTACTCTTGTCTGTAAATGCGTTGCAAACTAAGTTGATTAAGTCAACCAGTAAAGTTGTGTTTTCACATGTTCCCTTCTGTGTCACCGGTATTGTTGCATGCCTTCTACGTCATCCTCTCTGCATTAAAATACATACAGTACTGGGCAAAAGTTTTAGGCAGTTGTGGGAAAATTGCTATAAACTCAGCTTACAAGGTGAGGTTGCTGAAGACAATTTTCTTTCAAAAGTCATACGCCATGGCAAGACTGACCACAGCAACAAGACACAGGGTAGTTATACTGCACCAGCGAGGTCTTACCCAGGGAGAAATTTTCAAGGCAGACAGGGGTTCCCACTTGTCGGATCACTGTCGAAAAGCTTTGGAAACCACCTCCCCGGAACGCTTTCCCGCGTCTATTCTTTGCACAGATAATACACGTGGCGATATCATGTAAGAATCTGCCGTCCTTTGACATGCAGTGGTTCCATGGTGCAATGGTTAACACTTTGGACTTTGAATCCAGCGATCCGAGTTCAAATCTCGGTGGAACCTTGTTTTAGACCGAATGCGACTCAACTGTGCTCGAAAACCGTATTCTGGACGTTCACAGACTTTGTCTGATCATGTTGTTCTCATTTCAAGACTTTGTTTTCCTAGGGGTGGCCAGATGGGGCCACTGAAAAACCTCGGGTGGCACACTAAAACCAAAAAGCCAAAACTGAATTTCGGGAATTCTATTATACAGTATATAGACTAGTTGAAAACTACATTAAAATATGAGTTAAGGAATCACAGACTGACATACTTTGGTTTCTTTTTTACAGTTAATGTTACCGATTGCCTAATGTCCATAAACTAAAACCAGTTCAGTTAACAAATTTGAGTTCCATAATGTGTTATGTATCTGTATGTGTTAGGCAATTGTTCTTCAAATACACTAGTTGAGCTTTTCCTTTAAAAAAAACTAAAAAACTAAAAAACTACAGCTTTTGTACGAGTGCATTGACTGCAAAGCAAAGAACAAAACATTTAATGGGAACAAGCCTACTCAAGATTACAAACATCACGGAGCATAGATGTTTCTGTTTCATATTAGACTATATAATAATTTCATTGAAATATACAATATGTGTCTGTACAGAGTTGTGCAATTATTTATAAAGAAGAATATTTTATAAAAATGGTTTCAAAACATAGATGCCAGTAAAACTACAATACGCTCTCTTGCTACTGTGTTTTTAACATGTCAACAAACAGCATGGCTCCACCGAGAGAGAGAGAGATCGCAAGTTACAGTACCACTGTCACAAACCTAAATTAAGAATGCAATATTTAAGCCGACACACATGCGCTCAGAACAAATGAGCCTACAGGGCCATAAGCAAACAGCAGTGAGCTCAACACCACTGAAGTCCACGACGACGCGCACAGACATTTTTTTAGGGATCCAAACCCTTTCTGTAGTCACCTTCACAAAGACATCCTGCAATCAAAATGGAAAGAATGTCCGCCAATATACATCTCCTTCCCGGCTCCGTACCTTTAATACAGCGCAGCGAGCCGGCATATTGGTGTAATAATCTCAAATGATAATGCAGCACGAACGCGCCTATATCACAACAACATGACAACAACCGCAATCCATAGCCTAGTATCAATCGATTCAGCACAATAATTTGGCCCACGCACGGAGCAGCAGCACAGTCAGGATGATAAAAGATGATTTCACCCACCACAGCTGAGGGCTCACGTGAGGAGAAAGGCCGCACGGCGTTTTTTCCTCTGGGCAAACTTCTGGATGACTCTGAACTTATTCAGGGAGTCCGCCGACTCGTTGCGGCCCCGCAGTGCTGTTTAACATTTTCCACAGAGTTTAATTAACGTTACGATCCGACTGTCAGTGAGCACGTCGTTGTTTTCCTCCACCTGTTTGCTGCTCAATGGAGCGCCTGCTGGGCAGAGATGTTTACCCTTCCAAATAATGTTAAGCCCAGTTTCACGGCATCGTCCAGCAGTGTCCGCTTGACGTTAGCTTACTGTTAGCGATGGTGCTAACTTGTTGCTATCCGCAGCCTCGTATAGTTCTCACACACAGTACAATACATGAAAGGGTGTAGCAGTGTGACAAACGTATTATAAAAAAAATGCAAACTAGTTATGCACAAGGACATTTATGACAACCACATGCTCCACTACAAAGATTCCCTCTCTGCAGCAAAACCCAAATACTACACTCATCTGATATCATCTGACAAAGGGAATGCTAGGGCCCTGTTTTCCACAATGAATACAATTTCACGCCCCCCGAATAATCTTCCACCCCATCTTTATTCAATCTCTCAATGTGATAATTTTATGTCATTTTTCAAAAACCAAAATGGACAATATCCATCAACAGCTACCCACCTCACATAACAGTGCACTTTATCCACCTACCTCTCCACCAATCTCCAACCTGCCATTTATCTCAAAATTCTTAGAAAAAACGGTTGCTGCGCAGGTCCGTAATCATCTCATCAACAATAACCTCCATGAACAGTTTCAATCTGGTTTTCGGCCTCTCCGCAGCACAGAAACAGCCCTAGTCAAGGTCACCAATGACCTACTAATGGCTGCTGACTCAGGTCTTCTTTCCATACTGATCCTTCTCGATTTAACTGCTGCCTTTGATACAATCTCTCACAATATCCTCCTGGACCGTCTAGCTTCCATTGGTATCATCAACACATCTCTGAACTGGTTCACATCATACCTGTCTGGCCGCACTCAGTTTGTACAACTTAAAAATGTTCGATCACAACTCTCCCTGTCACCAGTGGTGTTCCCCAGGGATCATTCCCGGGTCCCCTCCTTTTCATAATTTATCTACTTCCCCTTGGTTCTATTCTCAGGAAATATAATATCCAATTTCACTGCTATGCCGATGACACCCAGCTCTACTTGTCCACCAAACCTACGTCTCTGCTCCCTCCGTCTTCTCTAACTGACTGCTTAGATGAAGTTAAAACCTGGTTCACTCAAAACTTCCTCCAACTAAACAGTGATAAAACTGAAATTCTCCTTGTTGGCTCCAAATCCACCCTAGCAAAATGTCCAAACTTTGCTGCCCGTATTCTCACCAGAACCCCAGTCTCTGAACACATTACTCCACTTCTAACACAACTGTTGTGGCTCCCTGTCAAATACTGTATTGATTTTAAAATTCTACTCCTCACCTTCAAAGCTCTCCATAATTTTGCTCCTCCTTATCTCTCTGAACTCCTTCAGCCCTACGCCCCATCCCGAACTCTCCGATCCTATTCTTCCTCACTACTTTCCATTCCTTCTGCCCGCATGTCCACTATGGGGTTCAGAGCCTTCAGCTATTGTGCGCCTCACCTTTGGAACTCCCTCCCTCTATGCATCCGTACGACTGAGTCCCTGCCCTTCTCTGTATGACCTCATGGCGCAACGGTAGCGCGTCTGACTCCAGATCAGAAGGTTACGTGTTCAAATCACGTTGGGGTCATATCTTTTTAACCCAGTAACTCTGTCTCTAATCAGCCACCTGTTTACTGGTTACCACTTATCATTTATTTATTCACCATTCTCTATTTCAGTGCTGTTTATACTATGTCATATTGTATATACTGTATACCAATACACCTACCTCAGGTCAAAAGGTCATAGGTCACAGGGGTGCCCCAAGGCTCAGTGCTTGGGCCCCTTCTCTTCTCAACTCTATAAACATCCCAGTCCGTCACAGCTCAGGGTCAGAGGTTACCCTCTTAAAGTGACAGAGCCTGATATGACAACACATATGTGCTGCTAAGAACCTTTTAACTCAAACCCAGGAGTTACATATATATATACAGTATATATAACATTGCCACCAATTTTATTAGGGTGGCCGTGGCCCCGGCCCCGCCTGGCGGCGCCACTGCCGACCAATTGCAGTCAGGATGGCCGAGCGGTCTAAGGCGCTGCGTTAAGGTCGCAGTCTCGTCTCGAGGCGTGGGTTCGAATCCCACTTCTGACAGTGAGATTTTTCAGCCGAGCAATTCCCTGTCACATGATAGTAGGGAAAACGAGTAAGTTCTCTGCATGTTATGGGATAAGCGCATAAATTAAACATCCAGTTTGAGCAGTAGAGCTACAACCTTTGCGACGCTGCTTTCAGGAGTAGCTGCAGCAGAGGAGGCTTTATTTTCAGCACCGCACTCCTAGCAAAGTTAACGATCGCAATCAGGGTCAAATAGTTCTGGAGACCCCCGCCCGCGACTGCTTCCCCACCTTTTTTCTCTGCATAGATAATCTACGTGGCGATGTGAGGAACTGCCTACCGTCTCAGTGTAGTGGTTCCATGGTGTAATGGTTAGCACTCTGGACTCTGAATCCAGCGATCCGAGTTCAAATCTCGGTGGAGCCTGCAGGAGAGCAACCTGTATATGCTGATCTTCTAGACGAGCAGGTGTAGGTGTGTGTTTCTGATAAAAAGGTATACTGTATCATGACACATATGTACTCTTTCATGATATATAGCAATACGTCCCCTGATTAAAGCCTTTACGCAATCAGGATGGCCGAGTGGTCTTAGGCTGGCTTGAAAGTATTTGTACACAGTAGGCTTATTTGTTGCTGGATGAATTGGTTGTAGGATGTCTTTAAAAACAATGTCTTTATTGCCCATTTCCAACATCTACTCTTGTCTGTAAATGCGTTGCAAACTAAGTTGATTAAGTCAACCAGTTAAAGTTGTGTTTTCACATGTTCCCTTCTGTGTCACCGGTATTGTTGCATGCCTTCTACGTCATCCTCTCTGCATTAAAATACACACAGTACTGGGCAAAAGTTTTAGGCAGTTGTGGGAAAATTGCT